>NC_072794.1:105621002-105846002 GCF_028583425.1 Eublepharis macularius | reverse complement strand
TCCATTGGACAGCAGTCAGAGAGCCAAGCTGCAATACCAGAACACCTACATTTCCCATCAAAACTTGAGGAAAGCTGACAAGTGTCCAACTAGTGTGAGGCGTCACTTGTAGTTTACCTCTCACTTTCTGTTTCAAAATGGAATACTTGTATTCAAAAAGAAACAACAAAGACAGCCTGTGTTGTCTAGTGGTTAGAGTATTGGATTAGAATCTGGAGAACCAGGTTCAAATTCCCCTTCTGCCATGGAAGTTTACTGCACCAAGATTCAGGTCCATTAGCACCTTAAAGACCAGCTAGATTTCCAGGGTATGAGCTTTCAAGAGTCAAAGCACCCTCAGGGAGCTTCGACTCTCAAAAGCTCATACCCTGGAAATCTAGTCGGTCTTTAAGGTGTTGCTGGACTCAAATCTTGCTTTTGTACTACAGACCAACATGGCTACCCACCAGAAGCTTGCCAACTGACCCTGGAGCAATCATAGCCTAACCTGCCTTGCAGGGTTGTTGTAAGGATAAAACGAAGGAGTCAAGAATAGTATATGGGCTTTTTCTGCCCTGGCCCCGGCCTGGTGGAATGTTTGCCTGCTGGAGATCCGGGCCCTGCAGGACCTGTTACAGTTTCGCAGGGCCTGTAAAACGGAGATGTTCCGCCAGGCCTTCAACTGAGTGCCAGCGTGTGTCCTCCTTCTTCCATCTAAGACCACCACTTCTTCTGGGGCTGCCCTTGGCCATCTGCTATGCCCGTATACAGACTCCCAATATTTGTTTAAATAGCCTGCTCCTGGACTATTTTAATGATTCTTAAAAAATTATTGTTGATTTTATGTTTTTGTGATTTTAATGTATTTTTAATGTTGTTAGCCGCCCTGAGCCCATCTGTGGGGAGGGTGGGGTATAAATCGAATAAAATAAATAAATGCTGCTTTGGGTTCCCAGTGGGGAGAAAAGTGGGGGTATAAATGCAGTGAATAAAATAAAACAAACCCTTCTACACATAGGAAACAAAATGTCAGGGAGAAGAGCTAGTTTTCTGTGCATAATATGTGTAAAGATATTTGCACAGATACTGGTGCCATGCTATGCTCCACCCCACCCAATATTGAATAAAACTGAAGGAAGGACAAGCTGAAAGAGACTGAGAGAAAATGAAGTGAAACAACTGCTGTGGCAAAACGTGCAACACTTAAATATACATTTCAGTATTATTACTCGTCACCTAGAGACTATAATATAATCAGGAATTCAGTGGTTTTGCTTTTAAGAAGATATAAAATAGTATAAAGAAAACTTAACCTATTGTCTGTTGAATTTCTATCTGCTGCACAACCATTTTAAACCCAGAAACCCCTGTATGTATTAAATGGAGGTGGAGGTGGTACAGTACAGCTTTGCACGTCAGACTAGGATTGGGTATATCCTAGTATTGCCAACTGCCTGGACAAAAATGTCTTCTCCCATTAATAGAGGCTTAATAGGATCTTATTTACCTCCACACCATTAAAAGCTTCAACAGACACATACACCTCTATTAATAGAAGCGCACATACATCTCTATTAAAAGGACAGGGCATTTCTCATTTTTTATTGTATGTGCGCACATGTTGCTGAACAATTTTTTTTATCAAGAGTGTCCAGCATTTTTGTTGAAACCATGGCCGTCGTCACACGGGCTTAAAATTAGCGCGAAAATTGCGCAATCTACCGCAAAATTCCCACCTTATTCTGGCACTGTTGCGAGTCTGAGATTTCTCCTCTGGTCTCAATTTTCACGCTATAATCTGCTTCCGTGTGACCATCCGGCATCGATTTCTATCCCATAATGACGGAATTTTCCCTTTCTTATCTTGACCCGTTATCCCAGACGCCCTTTCGCGCTATCCTGCAGCAAGCTCCTTTTTTTTTTTCAAAAAAACGTCCTTATATCGCTATAACGTCATAATATTATAAAAATACAAAGCAATGAAAGAGTGTTCTTTCTATGCTGCTCGAGCAGCATAGACCGAAAAAGACTTTCCGCTGCCCTTCGCCTCCGACGGAGGGATCGCAGGTGTGCATTGCACAGAGTGAACGTGCTCTGAACCATCAAAACAACCAGTTGGGCCACCAGAACTACAAGTTCACTCGGTGGAGCCATGGTTGAGTCTTTGGCGATGGGGATCACGTCAGACAGGGGCTTTTCTCAGAACAAGAGTATATTTATGGATGTTCAAATTAGGAAGAAAAACAATCTTAGCCAATGTTCAAGCTGCTTCCAGGGCGGGAAAACTTGGCCAATCTATCCTGCTCTTTTGGGGTTGGGCTAACGTTTGGTTATAACGATGTAATGTCGTTATAACGCAATAAAGCGGAAAAAAATTTTTTAAAAGGGGGGAGGAGTTTTTTCTGTGCCCGTTCAAAATGACGGCACAGAGCGCTACGGTGTGAACAACTTGAAACGGGAGGAGACGGTATTTGACAAAAGATTGCATCATAGCGCCGATAGGAACAATAGTGCCACATAATGGAAATTTGACGGAATAAACGCCCGTGTGACGACGGCCCATCTGGCAATCCTAGTTAGCATTTCTTGCAGCTATTGGCTGGGATGTGGCTTCTATCACTTCACCTTCCAGCCCATGAATCTTCCAAATGGTCTGCTCAGAGATGTGACAGAGCAAAAGAGAAAAAAATATTAATTGGTTATTACTATATTGCAAACTAAATAGTGCAATAAGAGTATATCATTCCATTGAAGTCAACGGCCCGGTCAATGGACCAAACTCAAGACTACTAAAATTACTCTTAGTTCAGCTGTTGCATTTTCACTGACTAGTGTCACTGCAGTGGAAGAAAAAAAATCTAAAACATTGGCCCTTTATTATGCTACTGCCCTTGCTCCTCCTGAGGACTTGTTTGCATGGTCTTGCTTGCAAAAAGGGTGTAGCTTAGACTAGGTTTCCTCTAACAGGCACTTGAGCTGCGTCTTTAGCTTTGTGCAGATCTCTTTCATGGCACATCTCTACTTGGTGCTGTTGCAGGCAGCATGCTGCAGTGGGTCTGCGTGGAATCAAGGCAAAGCTTCGATGCCTGATTTCTCTTCTTTTTTGAGGTGCCTCAGTACTGAACATCTGCTGATGGACCCAACCAGGAAAGACTCTGAGCAGCCCACAAGTTCAAACAGCAGCAGTTTCTTGTTATTCTTCTCTTTTTCCTTATTGGTTTCATCCATTCTGTTGAGCCTTCTCATAATCATCTTTGCTCCTGTTTTCACACTCCTGTGAGACTGATTATTTGTTTCCTCATCCTGCTGTGTTTGCAGCACATGAAAGAGAAACAAGGGTGAGAAGTCTGCGGTGGGTCTCGTTTTTTACTATGCCCATCAGGGGCTATTCTTATTCCATTAGAAAGTTGTGTGGCAAATCCATTCAGATAAGACAACCTACTCCTTAGTCATGATGATTCCCAATTCCAAGACCAGCAGTGTAATACATTTCCCCCTTGATGTGCAAATGAAGGAGGTAATGTACAGTTCTATGATCCTAATTCACTCAATCATTGTGATTAGGAGCTATTATCAAATAGAACTTAATTGGGTAAAAGAACTCTTGCAGATCAGTTATCAGATCACCTTACTGTTTAATCAACTAAAATGTCTGCTAAGTGTGAGGATATGCCCTTAGCTTTTATAAATTCAATTTGAAACTATCTGATCATACCAGAATCCTACAAATGTTTTTGGATATGTGTTCCATCAATTCCAGCGAAATTTTTTTTCAAGCAACTCGTTTTAGGATTGGAACCTTATAGCATAGTCTTAAGCAGGGTTTTTTCTGGGAAAAAAGGTAGTGGAACTCTCAAGAGGGAAATGAGGAAGAAACACATGGGATTCTCTGAAATCATATTATTTTCAAGCACTATTACCAAGTATTTTCAAGAGGTGCCGGAACTCGGTTCCCCCGCATTCCCCCTGAAAAAAAGTCCAAGCATGTGCAACCTGTCGCTTACGCCAATGAAGTAACAATGACAACCCAAAAAGATTAGCATTCTTTGATAGCTAAATTAACATGAGAGTTCCTCAAATCACACAATAGTTTTGCATAATGGTATTCTGCCACACCAATGGTACCTATTGCTTTTGTATAAGTGGCAGTCCAGTGCTATATTCTGGAATGACTCGCAGCCACACAGGTCATGATAGAATGGTGGTGAGTACACTTGTTTACCAATATGGTGGCTCCTCCTAACATTTATTTGTAAAACCTCAATATTACTTCATGACAACAGCTTCCATGTCTTCCATAACTCTGTAGGCAGTGACTTCTGCTCTCTTTATCCTGAATCTGGCCCTTCCTAATGTGGCCAAAGTCCAGTAAAGTCTGACCCCTGTTGTGGAGGTATAATCGGCATATTGTGCTCCCAGTCTCTCCTATGGGTCTGGAGATTTGAGCCTGGCTCAGCAGATTTATTTTGCCTGTTGTATCCCACCTGGCAGAAGAAAGGCTTGGCTGGTTTCCCAAATACTCTGAAGAATGACTTGGAACATTTTTATATGAACTGTTTGATTTAGGGATATATTTAAAGTCTGGAGCTAATCACCCAGACTGCATTGTGGATGGCTCAGGAAAAGGTATGAAGTGGGTCTTCTTCAAAGGCCAAATTGCTGGGCAAGTAGGGTCCTTGCATATCACATTCAGACTCCTTTTCTTTATCTTTCATTGATTGATGCATGAATATTCCAGGAAAGGTGTGTTAATTTAATGACAAACCTCAGCTGGCCCAGCTAAGATCCAGTTGAAGGTGCCACTTAAAAGAATATCAGCAAATGTGATGTACCTTGCTAACAGGATTGTGGAGAAAGGGTACCATTTCTAACACTGTAATGAATTTGCATATAATGCATGTTTATTTCAATGCACGTGGAAACCCGAATCATAATAAATGTTATTGTAAAAGCCACTGGTCTGGAAAATGCACTCTTTTTATCAGGTGCCTAATAGATCTGTAGAGGCATATCACCATGGAGGTTTTGAAGGGGAGGATGCAAATAGAGACAATTTGTTCTCAGTTCACTCCAATAATCAATCACAAGTATCCTCAAACATTCTACAAAAAAAATTCAGGAACACACAGAAGCTGCAGTTTACATTTGCTTAAGATGTCATCCCACATCGATCCCTTCCCACAAATTGCCCCTAGCTGTCCACAATATGGGCGGTGGCAACTATATAACCAGAGAGTTTAACCAGGAGTTTGGCCCCTCTCCCCACATGGTACTTGCTCATTTAAGCACCATCTGTTGCTTAGTTAGTTCACAAGCTCCACAGCAAGAACAAAGGAAACTGCCAAATAGACTTGGTTCCTGACCCAAATGGTTACTTGGGGCATCAGAAAGGGATCTGATGAAGGCACTGAAAGGCCTCTGCAATTTGGCTGGATCACAGCCGCCAGCAGCACAGGAGGAGGTGATGGGTGTGGCTTATACCTAGCTTTGTCCCTCAGACCCTTGCTGCCACCACCATATGCTGTCATCATGAATCCAAGATGAGCTCCGGATGCACTAGCAGAACCTCTGAAGCTCCTCTTTCTTCCAGCGAGGGGCAGAGCTACATGAAACTAATGACGCTTAAGATTCAGGGCCCCTAGTCCTGGAGGGATCCTGAAGCAACTTTTTTTTTAAATGAATGAATTTTTCAACAACATTGATGGAGGGTTTTTTTTAAGTGTTTGTTATTAAAATAAGGCTATTTTAGTGACAGAATCATAAGCCAATGGGTTGAAGTACTTAATACTGACCTTAGAATATGTTCTAATACCCGTTTCATATAGCCTCAAAATGTCCCTGTAATTGGTCAAATTTCAAATTTTTCTCAGGGGCTTGCAGCCCCCTAACCCTCATCTGTACGGCCCATTTTTAAGGACCCTATCCCACCACCCTGTTCTCCGCCATTTCGGTCTGATTAAACAATATGTTAAATGTGAGTTTAACTGCAACCCAGTTCACATTCAACATGTGACCCAGCACTCACATTAAAAATAGCATGTGTGTGTGTGGGGGGGGGGGTAGTATCAACTCCTGAGCATGACAGCAGCAGGAGGGGCTTCATCATTCCCTCCCTTCCACCCTGTATGCTTTCGCTAGCCCAGGAGACACATAGAACCAGCAGTAAGACAAACAGCCCCCCCACCCTTTTCTGCTAGTGACAGCACACAGGGCAGAAGGGAAGAATGCTGAAGCCCCTGCTGTCACTGTACTTTGTTTGGGAGCCAATTCCTCACTATTTTAAAGGTGAATGCCAGGTCACATGTCAAGTGTGTGTCAGGGTCTCATGTGTCAAACTTGTTTCAAGGTCACATGCCAGGTCACATGTCAAACACGACCCACTTCACGTTTAATGTTTTATTTAATTAGACCCTGTGTATGTGCTGCCATGGGTTTGAGCTGAGGAGGAGTCTCACAGTGACTGTTCAGCTCAGTATAGTCCAGGGCCTCTTTGAATAATACCCCTTTGTTAAGAGCTACATTGGTGCACGGTCCTAGTTTGCACACCTAGTTCTGTACTTAAAATGACAAGATAATGGCTATTCACCAATTATTTGTGGGAAGGGAATACAAGGACAAGAACTGTTTAACCCAATGCTGCCTGCAGGCAGGGTGAAATAACTTTCAAACATTAAGTGAAACTTAAATGAGGCTCCCACACATAAAGTAGGCCACACACTAGACTTGATCTTCGGGGTGGGGTTGGATGTGGTTCTGGATAGGGTAGAGTTGGTGCCATGGTCAGACAATGTGGTCTTGAAGGCTCGGCTGGGGTTGCCATGCCCCCCTGCAAGGGCGGGGAGCTAATTTATGCTCGCCTGCGGAGACTCATGGATCCGATTGGTTTCCAGAATGCTCTGTGGGAACTGATGCTCCATGGCGGTTCATTGGAAGAGCTGGTGGAGGACTAGCAAAGCTGGCTGTCCGAAGCCATCGATGAAATCGCACCCCATCATCCTCTTCACCCCCACAGTCACTGAGCTCCCTGGTATATGGAGGAGCTTCGGCAGAGGAAGCAGGAGCTAAGACGACTTGAGCACATGTGGCGGCGATCTCAGGACGAAGAGGCAAGAACATCTTATAGGTCGTTTATGAAATCCTATGAGCTGGCAGTGAAAGCTGTGAAGAAGGAATTCTATGCAGCTTCCATTGTGTCAGCTAGCTCACACCCACATAAATTGTTTAATGTGGTACATTCATTGGTCTCCTTATCGGGTGGAGACCATCAAAATTGGAATTCAGCCATTAGCTATGAGGCTTTTGTGAGCTTTTTTGCTGATAAAGTCCTGTCTCCGCCATGATCTGCCGGCCACAGTTGACACGGTATCTGAACTAGAGGCCCCTTGGCTGCCTTCGAGGCCAGTATTCGATCATTTCAGCCCTCTCTCTGGGGAGGAGGTGGACAGGATCCTGCAGATGGTGAGGCCTACCACTTGCCTCCCGGACCTGTGTCCATCGTGGCTGGTGAAAGCTAGTGTTGGTGGACTACAGGATTCCTTGGAGGCTATTGTCAACACATCCTTGGGCTCCAGGGTTTTTCCCGGGGCACTAAAGGAGGCTGTGGTGAGGCCCCTGTTAAAGAAACCATCACTGGATCCCGCCGACCTGCTCAGTTACTGCCCAGTCTTGAACCTCACGTTTCTAGGTAAGGTGATTGAGCGGGTGGTGGAGAAACTGCTGCAGAGTTTCCTGAAGGAGACCTCGTCCCTGGATCCCTTCCAGTTCAGCTTCCGCCTGGGCCATGAGACCAAGACACTGCTGGTCGCCCTCACGGACGATCTTCGCAGACACCTGGATCGTGGTGGAACAGCGCTGCTGATTTTATTAGATCTTTCGGCAGTGTTCGATACAGTCGATTATGGTCTTCTGACCCACTGTCTCGCCAACATGGGAATTCAAGGGACGGCATTACAGTGGCTTGTCTCCTTTCTCCACGGTTGGGGACAGAGGGTGGTGCTAGGGGAGAAGTTGTCATCCCGCTATCCACTAGTGTACTCTCCCTGTTATTGTTCAACATCTATATGCGCCCCCTCGCCCAGCTGGTGCGAAGTTTTGGGCTTGGGTGTCATCAGTACGCTGATGACACCCAGCTATACCTGTTGATGGACAGCCAGCCTGGATTGGCCCTGGATGTCCTGGAGCATGCTTTTGAAGCCGTGGCTGGATGGTTGAGGCAGAGTTGGCTTAAGTTAAACCCCTCGAAGAGGGAGATCCTGTACTTGAGTTGCGGGAGTGCGGATTGGGGGCCCAGGCTTCCTACACTCGATGGGGTGGTGCTTACACCGGCTCCGAGAGTTAGGAGCCTGGGGGTGATCCTTGATGCCTCCTTGAAAATGCCCAGGTCATGGCGGTTGCCAAGTCATTGTTCTTCCATCTCTGACAGACCAGACAACTTGCCCCCTATCTTTCGACCTGCAACTTAACTACAGTGGTCCAGGCAATGGTCACCTCTAGGTTAGACTACTGTAACATGCTCTATGCAGGGCTTCCCTTGAACTTGATCTGGCAGTTACAACTGGTCAAAAATGCGGCGGCATGTGTCATCACCAGAGTGCCTTCTAATGCACACGTTACATCAGTATTGCGCCAGCTGCATTGGTTACCAGTGGAGTACTGGATCAGATTCAAGGTTTTGGTATTAACCTATAAAGCCCTATGCAGACTGGGACCGGTTTATCTGCGGGACTGCCTCTCCCTATATGAGCCCCAGAGGACACTCTGATACAGCAACAAACAGCAGTTAATGGTCTCTGGCCCCAGGGAGGCCCACCTAGCATCAACCAGGGCCAGGGCCGTTTCGGTCCTGGCTCCAACCTGGTGGAATGCTCTGTCTAAAGAGACTAGGGTCTGTCTGGACTTGTTATCCTTCTGCCAGGCCTGCAAGACGGAGCTGTTCTGCCAGGCATATGGTTGATGCTGGTTGGGCCTCCCCACCAGCCGACTAGAGGAAAACATGCTCCCCTACCCACCCAGCCTGTTAAATACTTTGGAGATGGTTGGGTGGTAGTTATTGGAGAAGTCTGCTGCTGTGTATTTTAAATATTTATGTGGTTTTATTGGTTTTAAAGTTATATGTATTTTAAATTACTATACTGATTGTAATCTGCCCTGAGCCTGCTGATGCAGGGAGGGTGAATATAAATTGAACTAAACAAATAAACACACACACATACTATGGAAGGGAAAAGGTGGTACTATTTGGGGCATCCTCACCTGATAATTGTAACATTCAAATAATGAAAAAATTGTAGTGCAGGTGCACTCTAAATATTATTTAACAATACTATTAGATTATTGTTTGGAAATTAATGTAACTTTAATATGTTTTTCCCCAGTAGATTTTACTTGATATTTCAGCAAGAATGTGACAGTGTGTGTTTCCTGAGTTTAATGTTTAGTAAAGTAAGATGTTTCTTTCACTCATATCTGTATGGTAACACTGAAGTTGTGTAATGACAACTGAAGCGGGGTTTTTTGAGGTCACAGATTGCCACCAGCTGTACTAACTTCTAGCCAGCAGATGGCACTGATGAAGGCATGTTTTTTAAAAAAAGATGCAAATACTCCTAAGCAGCACTGAACAGCACTGAACAGTAAGACAGCATATTTTCTGGCACAGTTCTGCAGGGACTTTAACCTCTTTAATTAATCAGAAAATGTGTTTCTTTTTACGCATCAAATCAAAGTAGTGCTGTCTCATATTTGACTCCTGTCAGTTGCATTCAGTAGTATTTGAATTCATACAACCAAACTGTGAGAGTAGGTCCAGTGGATCTGTACACCACTATAAAGCTCATATGGGCTGAGTTGTGACTGGGCACAAGCAGAAAGAATCACTCAGCCATGTATGCTTCGCCCATGCTTATCTGAAGAAGGATGCTCTGACTCTTGAAAGCTCATACCCTGAAAATCTTGTTGGTTTCTAAGGTGCAACTGGACACAAATCCTGCTGTTCTACTGTAGACCAACACAGCTACCCACCTAAAACTACCCATGTTTACAGTATGCTAACTTGGTTGTGTAAATTATGGATGCTTACTGCTGTAAAGATTTAATTCAAGGTGATGGTTATCTGTGCCTTGTATGGCCTAGGCAGGGCCGGATCGATGCGGGGGCGGGGGGGGGTAGTCTGCCCCTGGTGCCACCAAAGAGGGGGCGCTGGGCGCAGTTGCCAGCCCCAGGAGCGCGCCTGGGGAAAGGCAAACGGCGCGGGCGGCCTCCCAGCCACCCACGCTGCCTTTTGCCATTCCCCAGGACAATGGCTTGCTGTGTGCCATTCACAAGCACGTAGACCCTGACCACGGTTGCCCTAGGCGCTGGCAACTGTAGATCCGGCCCTGGGCCTAGGACACACATATCTGTAAGATCACCTCTCCAAATATATTCAGGCTAGCATCACAGCAATTCTGTTGTTGTATCCACCATAGATTGTGACCCTCTTAATATGTCTGTCCATGAATTCATTATTGCACATGTATAGAAGGATGCTGGCTTCATTTCCAACATCCTTGAGTTTGGGCAGCAATCTGTAGGAAGCCTCTATGTATGTTAGTAGAAGTGCAGGGATATGCATGCATGGGCTCACTGCAAACTTCAGCTAAATGTACAGATATCAGGGCCAGCAGGCACACCATAGCCCCATGACTGATCACACGTTTTGCTTGCCTAAGGCTGGAGTTTTAATCCCTGGCTCCTGAGGTTCAAATGACTGTCAGGGATAAGTTCTGAGTAACACCTTTGCTTGAGGCTTTGGAGAGCCATTTCTATGCAGCAGAGTAAACACACTGGCTACTATCTGCCAGATTTCTGCATGCGCTAGGATCCTTGCACAAGCACAAGGGTGTGTGTGTGGGAGACTCATGTTACTCCTTTGCTCTAAAGAAAATATAGCATATGCTAATTCCATTTGCACAACATATTGTGCAACCAGTTTCTGGGCACTATAAGATATAGAGAGGAAAGTGCTAAGAGTTACACAAGGTGTTGCATGAGTGAGACTATGCTAAGTCCATTTATGTTCCCATTTGCACATCACTGGATCCAAGTCCTTGGGCTAGATGGGACATTAGTCTGATTTTACATGCTCCTGTTTTATAAATCTTAGCAAGCCTGCTAAGCATTCTGATGGCAAAAGGATTTCAGAAAGAATTTTTTTTTAGTTATTTTCAAAATATAGCCATTTGAATACTATTGTAATGTAAAGGGTTCCACTTTTCTCGTGATTTTAGAATACTTGAAATTGGCAATGTGAAAAGCTCTGCAGCTGTCAGACCATTTGGCACAGGGCTTTCAGCAGCCTCTATCAGAATAATAAACAAAATGAATGTGGTAAGAAAGGCCTGCTAGATGAATAAGTTTTACCAGCAACCCAGCTTTTTTGTTTTCCTAAGTCTGGGATTGTTAGCTAATCACATGGATCATTATTAATCAAGCATCAAATTAATCTCGGGGATTGTAGTTAAACATAATATATACCATAGCAGTGATAAAAGGGACTACCACCACTCCAACATAAAGCAAGGCCATCGTCCGTTCAGCTTTCCATGATCATCCTTGGCAAAGGAGATCACAGAATGCTCATAGCAGAGATCAGGCACACTGCAACAAAGGGCTTGCAGAACACGTAACATTAGATAAACCAAATAACTGAGCCAGCTCACAGTACACAGCATAAGATGCCAACCAACCCCATAGTTCCAAGCAATTTACACCACAAGCCTATGCAGAATTACTCCTGCTGAAGTTCTTTGATTTCAATAATTCTGCAAAATCAAAAAGAGTCCAGTAGCACCTTTAAGACTAACCAACTTTCACTATTCAAGCTGACCTGAATGAAAATTTCCTCTTTTGCCTAAATAAAACAACCTTTGAATGGGAGTGAAACCATATGAGTAATTATATTTACATTTGGTGTTTTCCCAATACTACCTACCATTCTGAATTAAGTTGGGCCGGTCCTTGCTAAGCCCGAGGGGTGGGGCTATAATGAAATTTTGAGAAAGCTTGAAATCTGGTAGACTTCCAAATTAAAATCACAGATTTTTTTTAAAATTTCAAATTTTGTCAACATTTACAATTTGTTTGCATTTTTTTGTCTGGCTGATGAGTGTGCCCTAGTTGGATTAAGGAATTAATGGAACTGAAAATAATTGGGTTGGATCCTATGCACCATGAATGAGTTCACACTTGTGAACAGAACATTCCTACCTCTCCGTTGCTACTACGGCTTGCTGTTTGCCAAAATCCTGCTCTAAGGCCGCGGGGAGGACAGTGGACCATCAAGCTCCCTAGGAGTCTGCTTTGGGAAGGGCAATCAGCAAAATAGCAGCAAAACTGTGGATGGCATGAGAGGAACATAGCACAGTATCTAGCCTCTTACATGTAGTTGCAAATCAGAAGTTGGACACCATGATATATTGACTGCTACTGCATATCAGTTTCTGGAAAACATAGAATGTTATTGGGGAGGAAGTGGATGTTAAATATTGATCCAGAACATGTAGTTTAATATCCATGCCTTGCACCATTAAAGTGCAAGGAGATCCTTAATATATGTAATGTCTCATTACTCACCCTCTCTATGATATCAGAGACTCTCTTTCTCTTAGGAAATTTAGGCTCCCAGGAAGCTCCTGACTCATCTTGTCAACACCCAACCTTACTTCCCCTCACCCATTTACCCTGATTAAGCACCACCTAATGCTATTCAGTAAGCCTAGTAGCTTTTCCCATCTGGTACTCAAAGGGTCATCAAGCACCATGTACTCCTATAGTCCACCTCAGGTAGACCCATTAAGCCTCTCCCTACTCCATTGTTTACCTCTGGAGGCAGCCATCAAGTCAATGTTTTGGGGGCAAAGATGTCAGCTTGCCCCAGAGAGCATTTCACCCTATATCTGGACTCCCTAGCCACTAGTGAGTATGTGTGTGTTCTGGATCCGTCCACACACCCTCAAACCCATTTGGGCTTCCTTTCTTCTTCGTGAAATACTGGTCATTTTGCTGCTGCCTTCCACGGACCTCTGTCTTCAAGACTGGTAACTATTGCCCTCCCTGAAACTGCTTTCTCTCCTTTTCCTCCCTGATTTTCTCTTAGGTAGCTTTGTATGTGTGCTGTGTGTAATTTTCTGTATGTTTGCTCTTTTATTTATCTTTTAATAATAATAAAAAAATACCTTTCCGGTTGAACATCTGCCTGCTTTATTTTGAAAGTTCTCCAAGGGAATAATCCCTGTAAACATAAACATCCCCTCATTACCCCCTCTTACTTGTCTCCTTTAAGCTAATTCCCCCTCCCCCAAAAAAAACTAATTAGGAGACTATTTGGGTAACAGGATGGCTACAGATTAACCTTAAAACCAATGCAAATTATATTTTTCTCCTATAATAATCTATCATGGAGATTAATGGAAGCCTGGTAATTTCACCCTTACATGGCTTGCTGGCCATGGGCATTAATTTTTCCTCTTTGCCTGCACTTGTACAGAGAGTTGCAGGATGGGACAGCTAACTCTCCTTATCTGCAGACATGTTGCTATAGTAGCTGAAGCTCGTGAACACAAACCCTTTTGTTAGCTTTCATGGACCAACTCCAATCTGCTCCTCCCCTCACTTTGACAGAGGCTCTCTGAATTACACATTCTGCACATAGGAAAGAAGAGTGAAGCTCCAGGGAGGCTGGATTTTGTATGGCTGGGTTTACAGCCCTCACTATGGTGACCACCAATGGTAAGGCAGTTGCCTGCGGCCAGGCTCCAATGAAGTGGTTTGCATGTGTTGGTAAGGCTGCCCTCTTCCAAGGTCATTGCTGCTGAAGCTCTGAGCCCCACTCTGGATTTTTATGACTCATGAGACAGATTTTACAAGCTCCCTCTTGCTGTGATAAGAGCTGGATTATTGGCAGGAGATGCTAGGTGTCTACAGGGAGGCTGAGGAGAGTGTCCATCCCTCATTCCTACCTACACAAAGCACAGACAGGTACCCCAGGGCAGCATAAAGCATGAGTGCAGAAAATCAATGGGAGGTTCAAGAAGGCTCAGATCTGAATCCCTCCCCCATATCTCACCTCCTGCCTTTCCTTGACTGAAACACGAGATTTTATTAAGCTTTGCATTTCTACTGGAAAAGTATTGTCCTATAGGGCTGAAGTAACACAAAACAAGTCATACTGGGGCAAAACAAGAGGACATCCGATCTAATGCCAGATCTAGATGTTGAAGACATTAATAATAGGAGGAGAACCCACAGTGATCTCCTTTTACCTGTTGTTTGGCAAGTTAAGGGATAGGAATGGCTCACATATTAGTTTTTTATTTAATTGCTACTTTGATTGAACCAAAATTTCAAGGCAACAATTACTGATGCAAAAAATGGAGTTTGGGAGGGATCCTTTCGTTATCCAAGTGGCTGCCTAAAATCATACTTTTAAATATAGTTTTTCTCCTCTTTGCTTTCTTTTTGGCAGCTGCTCTGTTACTATATTTTTAAAGCAATTCTGCTTGCTTGCTTGCTGATCCAGCCAAGTAGGGATATTGAGATGATACCATGGCATCACATTTGGTTGTCAGATTTGGCTATGCACTAACATAGGGTTGCCAGCCTCCAGGCAGTGGCTGGAGATCTCCCGAAATCACAACTGGTCTCCAGGCCACAGAGATCAGTTCACCTGGAGAAAATGGCTACTTTTGGGGGTGGACTCTATGGAATTATGCCATGCCAAGGTCCTTTCCCTCCTCAAACCCCACTTTCTCCAGGTTTCTCCAGGTTTCACCCCCCAGATCTCCAGGGATTTCCCAACTTGGAGCTGGCAACCCTATGCTAACACCAAATGCCCCAATTCTGAATGCAAGAATATTTTGCTATATTGTGTGCTCCTGTGAATTATTGCTGCAAAATTTCCTGCTGGTTGGTTGGTCATGTCATTATTTTGGAATCATACTAAGGTTGAGCATGGGGGGGGGGGGTAGATCCCATGGATCCATTCCTCTAATTGTGACTTTTCTGAGAGACTAAGGCTTTTCTGAAAACAAGAGGTTATTGTGTTAGTGGAAGTCCTCTTCCACTGGAGGAAGGTACCTCTGGTGACAGAACAGATCTGTGTTGGTGCTGTGCCTATAAAGACAACAACTAATCTGTTTTTAAGACATAAATCTATGAGAGTGAAACATCCATTCCAATATGTTTTCTACGCAATATAATGGAAGGTGGCACCTCACTTTGATGTAATGGTTTACAGTATTGATTCTAGAGATTGCTTTCTTGTGGTTCTAAAAGGACTATGGATTTTAGTCTTAAACATTTTAACAGATGTAACATGTTGGAAGGAAAACTTAATTTCACATAAGAGGGCTTATATGTTGTACTTGGCATAACAAAACACAAAATATACTATATATAAATAAATCAGGCTCACAGCAGTTCAGAAGTTAAGGTGTGAGGCAATTAGATGGAACCTGGAGATGTGATAATGGGTCAAAGTAGATTTAAGGAAACAGAAATATTGTATATGTAAATTGACTGTGTATTTATTTGTGGTATATATTGTTTGAATTGTCTTTGTATGATCTTGTAGTATAAATTTTAAAAACTGTGAGGCAAGAAGATCCTTCTTTGTTATATTTATAACACTTGTGAAGAATAAGCCAAATCATTCTACAGCAAGGCAGAGAAATCAACGTAATAACCACTGAGACAGATCAGTACTGAATTCATAAAGATGCAGAGACCTTGACATGGCTGGTTTTGTTTGCATTGTTCCTGGACACACACACACACACACATACATTTTCAGATCTGTGAAGCATCAACCTTTTGTTGCATGTGAAATACACAGGCAAACTGGTTTTCATAGCAATTCAGTAGGTAATTGCTAACATACCACCCCCATTTCACATGCTACAAGTGCAATGAGTATAGTCAGTGGGCATTCTGTGTAGTTTTCATAGGAACCTAGGGAATAGTATCCGTCATACAGAGAACAAAACACAATGCCTCCCCTGTTCTTCCCACCTTAAATGCTTGTACAGTTTAAAAGTGCATCTAGAGTTTTCATGATATAAAATGCTCCAAATTTGCTAAGGGTTTACACTTGATTTACCACATAAACCCTCATGCAGCTCCACTTTCCCCCTCACATTGATCCCCCATTGTTTCAAGAACCCTTTTGTTTTTTATTTTTGTGCTTTTCCTTTTGTGCTAGAAGGTGGAGGTATACATCCTTCAGACCACACATCACACATACAGAGTTGTGAACATGCTTAGCTCCCATGCAAGTTTAGCCATGCTTCAAAAGGATGACTACTATTGCATTTGTATAGTGATCACATTGCTTCTGATGCATTGGGGCTAGAATCTCTGTTGCACTTACCAACTCTACTCAGAACATTTTTATGTTGTCCCCTTTTCCATTTTATCCTCACAATAACCCTCTGAGGCAGGTTAGGTTGCAGGAGAGAGGCTGGCCCACAGACACCTATCCTTTGCGCTCTTGAGATTGAGAAAGGAATCAAACCAGGATCTCCCATGTCCTAGTCGAACACTCTAACCACTACACCTCTTAATGTTCTTCATTTTGGTACTTAATGTGCTTCTGTGGCCCAGGAATTGTTCATACAAGCTCTAAGATGCATTTCTTCTTATGTCAGGTTACGGCCAGGACTGTGAGATTTGTGCAGACTTGCAGGCATATTTTAAAACTTGCATTGGCTACTACCAGGGCCGGATCTAGGGTTGCCGGCGCCCAGGGCAACCCTAGTCCGACCTTGCACGCGCGCTCCTGGCACGGTGTGATTACATCATTTTGGTGACGTCATCACGCAGGGCAGCGGAAGCAGTGTGCGGGGCTGGGAAGCCGCCCGCACCATTTGCCTCCCCGCAGGCGAATGGCGCAGGCGGCCTCGCAGCCCCCCGCGCTGCCTTTCACCTGCCCCACAGGACAGGGGGCAGCTGGCTTGCTGTGCACCCCCTGTCCTGCAGGGCAGGCAAAAGACAGCATGGGGCTGTGAGGCCGCCTGCGCCATGCGCCTGCCCCGCAGGACAGGGGTCGGCCGGCCACCCCCTCTCCTGCGGGACAGGCAAATGGCGTGGGCAGCCATGCTGCCCTTTGCCTGCCCTGCAGGACAGGGGGTGCGCGGCAAGCCGGCCACCCCTTGTCCCACGGGGCAGGTGAAAGGCAGCGTGGGGGGCTGCGAGGCTGCCCGCACTGTTGCCCCCGCGCTCCGGCAGCTGGCAGTTGCTCCCGGCGCCCCCTCCCTGATGGCGCTGGGGGCAGACTACCCCCCTGCCCCCCCCTCGATCCAGCCCTGGCTACTACTACTTCTTGAACTGCTGTTTTTACACACAAAAATACCCATATGAGAGAGCGCTGAATTTTGCCTCATTATCCAAATTCCCATTGTGAAGAAGCAGCACAAAAATGGGTTTCCTTGTGTTGCATCTACATAGTGGCGTGAGGTGCATGATGCTGAAGCACAGACAATACGTACACCAAGTCGCAGTCAAGTTGGCCACAACTTTGTTGATTACAGCCATTGGAGCATTGGCATTGCATAGAGCATGGATCTAGGCATTGAAGAACCTAACTACCTTCTGATAGTACTGTTCCTTCCCAGCCTGTCTGCTGGGAACCACTTATGAGATGACGGGTGATCTGATATCCCCCGGGTGTGAGCTTCTGTGGTTGCCTGCCACCTGAGAGTGAAGCCAGATGATGGCCCCTGACCTGGGCAAGTTCCTGCACGACTTCCCCCCAGATCCCTTAAGTGTACCCCCCAAATGGGGTGAGATGGCTAGCTGATGCCCTCATCCTAAAATTCAATAAATATCAAATACGGTAAAACCACATTAAAATGTACTATATAGGAACATCCTATTAACAGCCAGAAAACACTTTTGGGGCCAGACTCAAACTGCCCCCAAAGCATCATGAAATAACTCTGTTATACAGCCTTGCCTGAAAGCCAGGAGGGTAGGAGCCTTCCTGACATCTTACAGGAAGCTGTTCCATACATTCTGAGCTCCTGAACTGAGCCCACGCAATTGCAGAGCAAATGTGAGACTGATGGGGCACAATCAATACATTGCGGTGAATCCAACCACAATGCCTGATGGAATTGTGTTTCTGTTCACAGGATGGTAATTTCTACTGATTCCCCTCACTGTAGACACCCAATTTCCCCCCTGCTGTTCCTGAGGGTCTGCTGGCCCACACGAACAAGATTTTGTAGAGCTTGCAGGGCATTGTGTGTGTGTGTGTGTGGCAGGGGCGGGGGATGGGAAGCAGGAAAGTCCTACTCCATTAAGTTTGTGGATGGTTGGATACACCCATCTGGCTTTATGGCAGCTTCCAGAAAAACCTGAGTATGCTGTCTCTCTCAGTGCACAGCAAACTGATTGTGTGCATCTATCACCATGTGCAGGATTCAGCTTTTGGCATACAACGGCGAGGTTTATTTTTTAAAGCAAGTATCAATATATTTGCAAATGCATTAGATGCACACAACCCCCCTTGCAATGGGCAGAAAACTCCAACAAGCAGGCTTTTCAAGCAGTTTTCAAGAAATGACGGTGACCCTAGCAGTCCAGTAACTAGATTTTCCCAGTATCTTAAAGACCAACAAGATTTTTTCCCCAGCATAAAGTGGAACCAAATCTTCTCTTGAAAGTGCCACTACACTTCTGTTAATATTTTCTGGAATATGCTAACATAGCTGCTCCTCTAGATCTGCCCAGGGTGCTCAATGAGAGGAAGAAGATGTTACAGGGTTGGTATGGGGAAGGAGAAAAGGGAGGAAAATCAGGGTTGGGTGGGGGGGGAGAAAGCATGTGAAGGAACACACACACAAAATCTTCTGTTGTTACTCCACATGTCATGCCTTGTCAGAAACAATTATCCAATCACTGGTTGTGGGTTATCTTTGTACTTAAAAAAAGAATAACAAGCTGTCACAGGAAACTTTCTTCCAGCACAGAGACTGCTGTCACACAAGGTTACAAGATGGAATTCAGTAAGGTACAACGTTATTGTTAGGCTGCCCGGTGACTGCATCTCATGAAAAGAGAGAGAGATCTGACGCTGTGTGCTTCTAAGGCTTCCAGAGGCAGATTTGCTGCTCCTTAAGGAAGGCAATAGACTGTATAGTTATCACCTTAAATGGGATGAAATCCCTCCCACAAACTATACAACCTACTACCTCACCTCCACAGAGCAGAATAGACGCACTTCACATTTCACAAGCCACAGTAGGCTTGCCCTCCAAGGTCACAGCAGTGGCATCATTCACAGCAGATGAGGTGAGTGCTGCTAACCCAGCATCAGGAATAGGAGGAACAGGTGACTTGACTGTCTCCTTAGGAAAGACAGTAGATTGTATAGTTAGCTCAGAGGGAGAATATGGCTCCACAACTATTCAATCTACTACCTCAGCCTCAAGGACAGCATCAATGAATGGCAAACTTGATGAGGTGAGAAGGAGAACAGAGAGGAGCTGGAGTCTTCAGTCAAAGAAGGCTGAAAAAATGTACCCTGCAACAAGAGAAGATAAAAGGTTTAGTTTCTGTGGAGATTAACATCAACAATTGCAAAAAGTGTTATCTTGCAACCATACTTTGTTAATTATCTCTGAATTCCACTGTAACTTTCCTGCTTAAAAACCAGCTCTCTGCTTGATGAAAATTAGAGGCATATTTTTGAGGCTCAATGAAATGTTTGAAGAGCATATCACTAGTTTTTGCTTGTGCAGGGATATCCAGAACCAAAATGCATATTAGTATAGAATATTAAAACAATAATTTGTAGCTTAAATTCACTAAGCAGAATGAAGTTTACTGATCAGCCACAGCCTAGTACAAACACACGCAGTATCTTGGCACCTTTCTAATTTTTTTTTCTTAATGTACTTTCCTCTTTTTTCAATGTCTAAAAATTAGTGCGGGATGATTCCAAATCATGGGATTGGATACAACCCAGTTTTATTAATGGGGCTGCTGCCAAGAGATTGTCTTCTTAGAAACTTGCTGAAATGGAATCTTCTCAAGATACTTGACTGCAAGATTAGTCATCATTCAATATTCAACATGCTAGACCTGGTATATTAACAGTCTTAAGCAGTGTTACTATAGTCTATCCCCAATGTCTGGGGTAACCCTGCATAGGACTGCACTGTAAAGTAAGCATAATAAAATAAAATAAATGATGTATCCTTTCCTCTTTTAAATACAAAAGTGTAACTGAGAAGAAGATACATTGCAGGGAACCTGACCTTTGTTAGCTGAAGTTACTTTCCACCACCATTCTCTCCCAATTTTTAGACTACACTTAAGATTTTCATTAACATCTTGGATAGGGGGAAGGAGGTTAACATTAGGGAATCTGCAAATAATGAAACATGAAAACATCATGGGCACAATCTAGCACAGGTTTAGGTAGTTCTGCCATTCTTGATTTTAGTTGGCTTAAATTAAGCGCACTTGTGTTGGCATGTGATTTATAATAGTATATGGAAAATATCACTAAAATATATTGATAAACTGAGAATATAGGATGAAATCAACAAATGAAATTCAGCAAGCAGCTTCTTACACAACACAAGGAGAAAGCCTTGCAGTCCATATGACAAGGAAATGTCTTGTTCTTGTGGCTGGGTACTGCTTGGTTCTGTCCTGTTGTGTTTCCCCACGGGCTGAACCTAGTGCCTGGCTGCTGTAAATTACACTGGTTCTGTTGGGCTAAGTTGTAGCAGTGTTGTTTGCTTCAGTTGGTTTAGGTGCAATGGGTGTGATTCTCTAGTGTGATATTGGTCCCCTTGCTTCACTTTGGTTCTGGGGGATTCCATTCTTTATTTTAAAATTATTATTATTATTAAATATTTTCAAAATAAAAGGGGTACAGAAAAAAGAGGGGGAGATACAGGGTCAAAGGAGGGGTAAGATTTTGCACTACAAGAGTGATTAAAATACAGAGTACTCAAACATATCTTATTCAGAATTAATCAATATTAAAATAAAGAATACATATACTATTCCAGCTACTGTATATTTTCACATTTACCTTCCCAGACTAAATACATCATGCAATCTACCTTGTCATTAATATTTGCCCATTTCCATCTTATCATAGCTTTATATTCAATATTTAACAATATATCAATATATAATCCTCATTCTATTATTGCTGCACTATTTCATCTTAACTCTTTATATAACTGATTAATATAGCAATCCTCTCTACTTGTCCCTGGGGGATTCCATTCTTGTGCTACAGTTAGGTTCTGTTGGGCTTTTTCTGGGATGAGTTCAGTTTGCATTTGGGAATGTACCTTGGCCATGGCAGCCTTGCCCCAGTGTATTGCTGCAGTTGGGGGAGGGGGGTCAGCCTTGACTTTCTCCCGATAGAAAACAATGGAGTAGCAGGGCCACCTTGTTCAGGGGCTCATAGAATAGGCCTCCGGGGTCCAATCTTCCTGAAACTTGGGGGGTCTTTAGAGAACAGTCAGGGGTAGGCCCCCTGAAACACTGGTGAAGCTTGGTTGAAAAATGATCCTCTCCAGCTCACCAGATAGCTCCTAGAGTGATTTTCCCATAGAAAACAATGGCCAAATTTTACCAAATTGTTACCAAAAATTTGGTAAAAATTCAGAATACCTGGTTTTTGATTCAGAATACCTGGATTTCACTGAATCAGCCCAAATTTGATATTTTAATTCAACAAACCAAACTGTATACCATTAATGACTGGCCTAACTTGTTATCTCAACAAAGTAGCAGTATTGTAGAAATGTATGCTGCCAAGTTGGTTTATATTAACAGAAAGCATCATAAGCAAGACATAAAAAGCAGAGGAGACTATAAATATCTGATTATATTTCCTTTGTAATACTGGGTCCAGTACTGACCACCTTGTCATTCAAACAAGTTTTTACAACTTAGAAGAGAGAGATATCTTACCAAACTGAATGCTTAGGACATATGTTATTCACATTATTTCATATCAGAATGTAAAAAAGAAGTAATTTTAAAGTAAACCTTGCTAAAATATCTTTGACTCAAAACATGTTGAGTTACTTCTAATAGATTATTGTCTGAGATTAATATATTTCAAAATATGATATTTCATATGATCTATGTGGCATGATTAGTATACAGAAGAACATTTTAAAAATGAGTTATATCTTGTTTTTCCCAAATGATATTCTAATAATATAGCTGTATTTTCACAGATGAGCTCAAAAAGTTTGTGTGTGTCTTCTACATATGCACATTGTGCTCAAACAGCAAATAATACGGCCTTTTGAACCCACCTCTCAGAGTTACTGAAAGTGTTGATTCCCTTTTCCTGCCTCCCCCCACCCTTCTTGCTGCAAAACAATGGCTGCATCCACATGGCAAGGATTCTCCATTTCCCTGTCCTGCAATTGTGAATGCAGAGGTATTCCCACTGACAACACAGTGTCCAGACATGAGTTTTGTGCGTGCTTTCCTCCATCAGCTGCTATTTTCCCTGCATTTTTCTCTTGCCATGTTTTTAAAATGGTAATTGCTTTTGCACTATAGATATTTATGTAAGACTCTAGGGATTTACTTTCTTTTTAAACAAATGGGCATTCAGAGAATTTTTTAAAAAAGATAAGCCTTTCAGTGCTATGTTTGTCAGGGAAATGGCCACTGTGAGGGCTGCAGCAAGGAAAATGGTACAGATTTGTGCAGAACCCACTAAAAGGTGTACCTTCCTATCCAGATGGCTTGCTAGTGTGCTTGGACTGTGTTTTTTCAATGGAAGGGTCATATAAAACTAGGTTTGAAAAAGAACATATTGAGGACAGGGAAAGCACACAGTTAGAGGATGACGTCATGTGAATACTCCAAAAAAGTCTGCTACCGATTGGAAACCAAGGCAGAGAAAACCCTCTGTGTGTATGCCACTAACCTCCTATTAGTTTGGTTGCTTAGTTGCTTAGGAAGTAGTCCCATGAGATTTGTCTTCTTTATTTCCCTGCTATTGGTGGGTATATATATACTGGGGTATAGTGAAGGAAAACAGTTCCACCCAATAAAGGCTGTAGTCTCAAGATGTGTGCATATAAACAAGTTCATATTTTGTATATCAGGTATTAAAAGAATCATGAGTTATTTAAATATAAGGATATGAAACACCCAGGTCCTATCCACAAAGACAAACTTCAAAATACAATGTTCGAGAAGTTTATGACGTGTCATAAAAGCTTAAGCCAAATAATCATAATACAATTGCAATGCAAGTCTGCCTTTAGAAATGACAGCACAAATCCTCTTTAAGGCTGCCATCTGGGCAGTTTAAGCAAGCACTGTCATTTTAAAATCTCATCCTCCATGTTAGGTCAATTTTATATATATATATATATATATTGCACAACCATTTGTATATATTTAAATGAATTAGCATATTAGAGAATTTATCAGTCCTAATTCCCTTTCTTATTTTTGGACTAAGACTACTACTCCTAGCAAACAATGCTCCAAGCCTAGAAGATTGTAACACCAGTAGGCGATACTGTGTATAGTCACAACAGCTGAAGCAAAGCGTCACTTGCACTATCTCTCATAGCAACAGCTATAAGCAGATCCAGGAAACCCTGTTACTATTTTTATTATTACAAAAGGGGTCAGAGGCGCCATCTGTAATCAGGAGGACCCCGCCTTAGCAAGAAGGGCACAAGCACAGTAAGTAAATAGCTGCTGACCAGAAAAATAACTAAATAAGACAACCATAAAGTCATGTTACAAGGCATTTGTCAAAGCTATTTATTTTATTTATTTATTTACTTTATTAATACCCCACCTCTCTCCACAATGGGGACTAAAAGGGGCTCACATTATTCTTTTCTCTTCTATTTTTATTCTCAAAACAACCCTGTGAAGTAGTTAAGGCTGAGCAGGTGTGAATGGCACAGGTCACCCAGCAAGCTTCCATGGCAGAGTGGGGATTCAAGCCTGGGCCTTCCAGATCGTAGGCTGACACTCTAACCACTATACAACACTGGCTATGAGATCATCCATGTTTCCAGTGCTATGCCCCATGTGCATAGCTAGACATTCTGTTGTGCTAGGAAGTCATAATAGTACACAAGAGGTAGGAAGCTCAAGAAAACAGTGATAAAAAGCAGAAACATAGATACAAGTATTCGGTTAAAAATAATCAAATTTTAATAAAGTAAAACCAAACTAAACTAAAGAATGGCAAGGCTTGGTCAGTGATTTTAATATTTCTGTACTGCTTGGTTAGAATACAGGAATCCAAAGGAAGGTTTACTATCATGCAAATGAGCAGAATATTGCTTGCATGCTTATCGCCTTGTGAAAGTGCTAGAGACTTTTTTATTTTAAGCAGAAATTTTTATGTTGTATTTTAATCAATGTTGTACCTCACCCTGAGCCCGCTTGTGGGGAGGGTGGGTTAAAAATATAATAAATAAATAAATAAACAGGTCTATAATATCCTTGAGGAAACAGTTTCCAGCAGTCTCCTATAGTTATGGTCCTGCTGTAACCCCTAACATAAGATGTCTCCTTTCACCCTGTGATGGATATGTCCATTCAACAGCCACACAACAGCTAGAGTTGCCAATCAATTACAACATTTTTCACCTTTCCGGCCAGATATCAGAAAAGCAAAGAAAAGGATCGGCTCTCTGTCCACCCCAGGCTTCCTTTTCAATTATTATTAATTTAGCACACACTAAACATTAACTGTGGGGGTGGGTGGAGTGAGAAGCCCAAGAAAGCAAGTACAAGAGAAATAACAAAATTGAGGGGGAAATTAAGATTTAAAATGGTGTACATTTTCTTCAAGAGCAAAAATAATTTTATATGCCAGGGAGATCTATTATACTCCCCCCAATATACCTACTTGGTAACATTTAACCTAGCACACAAATAGTTCTATTGCTTCCATAATAATCTATAATAATTATGATAATAGTCTGGTATTGCTACCCCTACAGAGTTTTCTCTGCATATGTTTAAAAGGAAAGATGGATTAAGATCTCCAGAAACAGCACTGACCAAAACTAAATGATCATTTTTTAAATTCAACCATGGATAAAAAGTGCCATCCCTACAACATAGTGTGTGTGTGTGGGGGGGGGGGGAGAATCAACAATATAGGTTATGAGGTCCCTTTTATAGACTGAAATGGTTCTCAGGAAATCAAGTGATTAGAATCAGTTTCATGAATATTCCTAGGAAAAAGAAATGCTACATCTGTACTTTCCATGCAGTTTGATATCAAAGTAGGATTGTCCATGACCAGCATATTATTAGATTCAATGTCTTAGAATTCATAGTATTCATAAAGCCAGAAAGTCTGAATGCATCTAAAGTTGCTATTTAAATAGCAAATAAACTTGAGCCATTGTTAGATTCTAAGCTCATCTCAAAAGCAAAAGGTTTTAGGAGAAGTTTAAAAGGCTTCAGGTGCTGCCTTGGCTTGTTAAAAGAGACCGACAAACTATAAAACAAAGAACAAAACAGCTCTTTTAAAAGTGGACGCTGCTTTCAGCTTTTGTATCGTCACAGTCCTGGTAGATGCTGCCAAAACGGTCCGGGGACATTTCCCAGAAAGAAAAGTGGTGCCAGTCTCTCTTAAAATCTTTTCAATCCCCCGACATGATAGTTTAAACTGGGAGACAACCAACATGACACAAAAGCACTGCATTAAGTCAGCTGTCTGCATTCATATAAAATGGCTGACTGTCAGCCATTTTGTCATTTAGATTTGTCTATAGGAAGGCAGCGATTTAATATTCAATTCATTTTTCCTGCTTTTTAAAAATAAATAGCAAAATTAGAAAAAATACATGTTTTAAAAAATTATTGTTGTGGTATCACTGTGTCTGCTGAGTATTTTATAGAATATATTCCTTAGATAGGATTTGCTTTAAAAGCCACACTAGCACCATATCCATTATGCACTTCCTTCCGTGTGAGCTCAGTTGAAGCCTTACACTGATTTTTTTCTTTTGCTTCTGTTAAGTCAACATTGAGTTAGCCAATGCCAAGTTTAGTCCTTTATGGTCAGGGTAAAAATCAAACCATTGGAGATCTATGATAGAACAATTGTTTATCCCTAACATCCATATCATAAAATGCATGTAAGTAAAAACAGCCAAATCACCAAGAAAAAAATTGACACAAAAGAGCATCCAACAACTGAAAAATAAGAATAATTATAGTTATTTCATTATAGTGGCATAATATTGTGTCCTATTGCTTTTTTTTTTAGCTTTCAGCAGGAAAGAAAAATGTCAAGAAAGACATGGCAATGCACAGCCAATTTTTATATCTATTTAAGCAATTTAGCAGGTGTGTTAGCTACTTTGAGAGCTTTTTGGACTAGTAAGTGAGATTTTAAAAAAATGTAAGAATAGATAGATAGACAAGCAGATATAGTGGAAGGGGTAGCCATGCTAGAATTTCCACCCCCTCCCCAAACTTCTCAGTCTCTCCCCACTGTTTTAAGTGGCTCCATGAGCATGCATGCTGGAAAACACAGTAAGAAGTATAAATAAAAACAAACAAAACCAAAAACTTTCAAGAAAATTTATAAGATATCATTGGCCCTAGCATGAGTATGGGTGTACATCATGGGGATGTGTTACTCAATACCAATGATCTCCAAGGCATTATTCACTAATGCCTATGATGCTTGTGCAATTGCATTCCTCATGGCAAAGGCAAAAGCAATTAATGCAGTCACAGGAAAAAGAACCAAAACTTCCCAGAAACAAGGCCTGGTAATCAGACCGCTGGGAAAATGCAACATTCTGCAACAGTAACACTAACTGGAAGGAAAATGTCTGGATTATTAATACCACAACAAGCAAGTGACAAGTGCATACTCTTGTCCTAATAAATGACAGTTGGAAAGGCCCTTAGAAATTGCCCATTACCATTCACACTTGGGGGAAATATATATATATTTTCTCCAATTTTCTAGACTTCTAAACAATCCAATAATTTCAATCTTTTTTAAAAAGAAAAACATGAGGCTAATCTTCATTACAATAGATTTTTAAAAGTTAAAGTGTGTAAGGAGGCTTACTTCACAGAGAAAATTAATTTCACATTTGTTCAGGCTAAAATCAGATACAATAATTTGAACAGCTGATAAATTTGTTGAGTTAAATTTACAGTGAGAACTTCCTATAACACCTTCAAAAGCTTTAACTATAATTTCAGACAGCCATACCACACTGACTATTTCTGTCTTGTGCTTGCTAATCCTTCATTTTGTCATGTACACAGAAAGCTATTTGTAAGTATAAACACAGGACAAATAGTAGTTGTAAACTAGATACACTCACTATACCACATATCTTTTATAAATTAATTTCTCTTGCTGAAGAGCATTTTAGAATGTAATTTCATGGCACCACTAAGGTTTATAGTGGATAAAGAACAAGACCTCTAATGCTGCCTTCTACGAAGTCTACTGGTCTATGACGGCCAGTGCTATTATTACTGGCAGTGGCTCCCCAAGATCTTAGGCAGAGATCTTTCATATCACTGCTATCTGATCCTTTTAAAAACTGAAGATACCAGAGATTGAATCAGCATGCAAAGCAAAGCCTCTATCACTAAGCCAATGTCCCCTACCCTGTAATCATTGGCAATGACAGAAATAGCAGCTTAAAGATATATACTATATGGCGCATGTCTGGAGTATTTTAAGTATTGTTTGTTACCATTCAATATTTCATGTCCAACAAACACAATTTATCTGCACCTCATAACCCATAGCCTCCCTCATTCTGGAAAGGCAGCTCTTGTAGTCAGCGTTATCTACTGTCCTAGTGTTCCAGATACCAGTTTTCTGTAGACCAATTCACTGCCCAATTATGGGGAAAGAGATGAATTTACCATATTATCTTTTCAGTGTTTTTTTTCTTTCCAAAGCAACTATTCAAATGACAGATCCCATATCAGAACTGTAATTACTGCATAGTTACTAATGCAGTACCACGTGTATTCATTTAGAGAGGGAAACAGATATACTATTTTTAAAAATCTAATTTTTGTTGCTAAAGTAAGTTATTAATGTTATAAAAATTTAAAACTTTCCCAACAGGTATTCACAAAATAATCATGAACTGGCTGAGTTTCTAGCCCAAGATTTTATTTTTTTGCCTCCTGCTACATTACATAGAATAACAGACACAACATACACTGCTTATTACAGTACTGCAAACATTGAACTGTACAGAGACACTCAGAGATCATATCTTTTCCTTAGGTACGTCAGATTTTCTTGGTATGACACATGTCACATAATCTCATCACTGATAAAAGGACATGTACTTATTACTATAGGAGTTTTTCCCTTATGATGCTAGCTCCACTCTTACCATAAACAGCTATGAAACTGTGGTACCTGAAAAGACATAACAGTATGTTTTTTGGGGTTTTTTAGTGAAAAATTGGATCTCTCCTGAGAAGAACTCTTTTGAGGAAAAGAGGTATTTATAGATAAACAGGCTGGTCAACAGGCTTAGACCAGCAAACGGAAAGGCTGTTGGCACAGAGATATAATCAAATCCTGTTTTCAGAAATGAATATGAAGAAAGGAAGTTAAATCCTGCCCTATGGCATGGCCTGTTACAATCACATTGACCAAGCATACAAAATTGTTTACAATTCTAATACTTAATCAAACAGCAATTGATGATACAACATTAAAAAAAGCATACAAGACAAACCGTTTCCTTTGGTACTGCGAACAAACCTTTCCAGCCGGTTCTAGGCAAAGTCCCATAACCCTGGCTGTACAGAGTAACATTACACCGATAACACAATAGCTCAGTTTGGCAACCCAGCCAGTTTGCAACACTCGGCTTATGCCAAAACTACCCACACTGTGTCTCCAACTCTGGTCTTATTCCAACTGGCTTTCTTGTTTTTGTTACAGATGGTGCCACGTAGAGATGAAATAGTTAGGCTCAACCATGGCCGTAGATACCCAAAAGAGCCACGCCCCAGCCCTTTCGCTTCTCTTTCCAAATGGAAGACAACTTGGCCAGGCAGCAGCCATTTTGCATGCCTTGGAACGGGGGAGGGGGAGGGGGGAGGAGTCCATGAGACGGATAAGTTAGAAAGGAGTCAAAGTTCCAAAGAGATACCTTGTTTCACCTTCTCTTCTTGCTCCTGGGGCAGAAGAGCTAAGCCTAAAGAAATCAGCTCCTGAGGCTTCTAACATGCTTTTGCTGATGAAGTTTGACTGTTCTGATCTTAAAGGCGAAACACATCTTTCCTAGGTCTAGCTTGTTGCTGGCACAAGCAGAAACATGACTCAGCTTGTACTTCTTGGCCAAAAAGGGACACACACACACACACAAATTCTGTGGAAATATTCCCAATAGAAAGAGAGCACGGTAATGGAAACCACCTGGCAGTATCAAACTTTACTGACCTTCCCTTAGTAGGAAGTTGCACAAATATTTGACTAAAGGCACAGTAAGGGTCTCCCTCAAAAGAGGAGGCCTTTGGCCACGTGGACTTCTAAATGGCTTCTAAAGCCACCTGGAGGAAGGGCTGCAAAGGAAACCCCCAACAGTTATTGTAAGTTAGGCTATGCTGCCTTTCATGAACTAATGCAGTAGCAGTAATTAATAGTTTGCCATTAATAATATTGTGGTTTTGCTGTTAGGAGTGTATCAGCGGCTAGTTTGTTTTGGAACTACAAACTTCAGTGCATCGTTAGCAGTACCTACAGTTTCATAATGAAGAACAAAAGGAGTTACTGCGTGGAGACTTCTGGAAGTGGCACATATGCCTGACACAGCCTCCACTGCGCCAAATCCCCGTGCTGATCTCATCAAACCCAAATGGACTGGCCAGCTCAGAATGGCTAGCACTCAGCGGTGGCACAAAAGTGATAGTGCCAACCCCCCTTGCTAATTGGTACCTTTTCCATGAGATATTTCCCATACTGTAGTTTAGCACTATCTGGAAGCTCTGTGATTTTCTATTGAACATAATTGTCAATGCTTGGGTTAAGTCCTCTGTTAACTGTCTACTCAAACCCAGATAAAGAGATGTCATCATATGGAAACACAAAGAATGAAACCTCTATCCCATTGTTATAGTTAAGGATTGTTTTGATGGCGCATCAGAAAAAAATGAAGGAGGCCAACATAGTTAAAGGCAGATCCCAAGATTAGAATGCAGAAAAGAAATTATTACATGAATTGTGAATTCTATTTGGACTTCTCTGAAGTAAAACCCAAAACCTCAAAATGCAGGATGAAGTCTTAGTTGTGTATTTTTCCTTCCTTTATCTTCCAAGAAATTGTTCTTCCTGCTGATTTTCACTCTTTTTAGTTCTATGGAGCCATCTAATAAGGAATTCCCAAGGTCATTTGCAGTAGCTACTATTAATTTAAAAGTTTGCTCCTACTGGGTAGTTTCTGCATTGTTTAATATGCCATGTTAAATTGCTTATAGGGTTGCCAGCCTCCTTTATCTTGAAAGCAGAGGATGAGGGGTGATGGGTAGGTAGCAGCCCCCAATCTGTGCTTCTTTCTCCCTCTTGTGAGCACTCCGGAGGCTCTCCAGTGTTTGGGGTCAACTGGTCCCCACTGAGATGCTGTAGCTTCTGGTTTCACACTGAAGTGACATTATCAGGGCCTCCAGAGCGCTCATGCCATTTCAGTGTATGGTATGGGGCTCCCAGCCTGCCTCCCCATCCATTCCTACCCACCGGCCAGGTAAGTGGGGTTGGTGGCAAAAGGTGGTGGCAGGGAATTCCCCACCTCCACTGAGGGGCTGGCATCCTTAATCGCTTATGTTTTGTTTCAGCTCTGTATCGGATGTCTCCTTGTTTTCAAATTTATGCATTCCATACCGTATTATATTATTTATTGAATGTTTACTGTGTAGAAAGATATAGTATTAGGACTCCTTAGGACTGCACTATTGATCTGCTGATTCTTTGCTTCATATTCTGGTTTTTGTTTTTAAACTTCTGCTGCTTTTAGCTTATTTATTTCAGTGTCATTTGGGAGTTAATAAAATTGTAATTAATTGCAAGCATAATTAAAATAATTATTTTTGTATTTTACTGTTTTAAACCTTTTTGAATAAATTCGAAAAGAGGAATATAAATGTTTTCATTAAAAATATAAAATACATGTGGAAATTAAGCCAGTCCAGCACAAGCCACATATTGTGTAATTAATTCTGCTAGAACATGAATGGAAATGCACACCCCATTGAAAGTGATGCTGTGCAGACTGATGGCATGAATCAGATACACATTTAGTTTATGCTCACAGTTCCTGATCCAGAGGAGGTAGTCCATGTATTGGAGGCACTTAAACAACACAGGTGACCAGGAACAACACTATTCCAAATGCTCATTGGCCATTTGTTTATAAGGAAGGGCCTTGATGCTCACTGAATGCAAACGGAAAGGGCATTTTTACAAGCTATTATACCATATAACAACCCAAATCCTCTAGACAAAATACAGGAAAACAAAGTCCTTATCAATAACAGAGGGATGAACATGGAATATATGTCAGGTTATGCTACTGAAGAGGCTAATATAATTTAAGGATCTTTGGAAAGAAACAAATCACAAATTACTGGGCCAATGCTGATCCTTTCTGTCTTGGAATTGTCTTGGACTGAACGAGAACGATAAGCTAGAAGAATCATCATTGTTAGAATATTACAAGGGGGACCAACAAGGGCTTGTGGAAGATACCTCGTCCCCCCCATGTCCTTTGTCCCTTTCCTGGTCCCCTAACTTTTCCTCCTTTTTCTGCTTCCTTCTTTCCTTCCCACCCACCTGTGTCTGCCCCGTCTTCACCTTTCCCTCTCCCCTTCCGGCAGCCTCTCCCCTATGGCCCAGTTATGTGGTGCCAGCTGAGCTGGGCTCAGTTGCATAGTGGGGAAACTACAAGGACTGTGGGTGGTACTTCACTTTTCCCTGTATCCATTTCCCCACATTATTTCTTCTTTTCCTTCTCCTGGCAGCCTCTATATGCTCACCTTTCCTTATGTCCTCTCTTTCACACCCATCAAACAACTTACCTTTTGTCTGCCCTCCATCTTCAGCTATATTTCTTACTTTATTTATATACTGCCTTTCTCCACAATAGGGACCCAAAGCAGCTGACATCATTCTACTTTCTTCTGTATTATCCTCACAACAACCTTGAGAGGTTGGTTAGACTGTGTGTGTGTGACTGGATCAAAGTCACCCAGTGAGCTTCCACAGCAGAGTGGGGATTTGGACCTGGGTCTCCCAGATCCTACTCTAAAACAGTAACCACTACACTGGCTTTTGGCAGGGGCAGGGTTGCTGCTGTTGAATAGTAGCAAGTAGCCAGGTTTGGACCAGTCATGCAAATTATATGGTATCAAGTTGCCCAGTGTTTACTTCTGGCCCTGGCCCTAGTGAGTCTTCCCTCAAAGGCCAAAATAACCCATGAAAGAGCCATGTACTTTCCCCCTGCCCTTTACTGACAGAAATTGAGCCTAGAATACTGGCTAAACTGTTATTGTTGCCTAGCAACAGCCCCTGAAGGCCTCTGGTTAAAGCTACCAGCACTCGTTTTATCATTTTGGTTATTTTTAACACTGCCCCCCCATGGCCGAATCCACACTTCCTTTTTGTTTCCACGCCTTTTTCGCAACCGCAGCGCTGTTCAAGCAGATTCTCACGCACTTTCCCATTCCACGTGTTCCCCGCCATCACCATGCCACAATTGCGCCTCCTTTCCATACCACATGATAATGGCAGAAATCTGTTTTTGCCTGCCCCCCCCTTTTTTAAAGGGCTTTCATAGCGCATTTGCACAACAAAGAAAGGTCGGTATACTGGAAAACCTACTTTGTGAGCGATAGGGTTTCCGGAGAATGTTTTAATGTGACAAATTATTTTCAAATCTGCTCACCATAACAACCAGCCAATTGTTAAAAAGTGGTCTGTGATGAGCAAAAAATGGCCAATCAAAGTTGAGGGGAAGGGGACCTTGCCATTTCTTAAAAGTCGGAATATCGGTATAGCGCAAAATTAACTTTTTTTTTTTTAAAAAAAGGGAAGTGATGTGCGCCGTCATCGCTGACAATGGAGGAGGGAACCGCCCACTGTAACGCTTTACTCAGTGGAGTGTGGAGAACTGATTGCGCCACAAAGACGCACTGGGAGGGTGAATGTGATGATGCACAGCATGGTAGCGGAATGAACCCAACTGCCATGACTGCGCAAGATAAGCGGATGGTGAGTGCGTATGGATTTGGCCCATGTTTTTTTTTAAAGATTTCAGATTTTTCTGCAAACAGAGCATTTTTCTGGTGTGTAGGAAGATCTGTCTTGTCCAATCATGCCTCCAATCTCTAGATTTAAGTAGCCTCAGATCAGGGACACTTATCTATTAGTATACGAGATGAAGGAAGAATATATTTGTTTAAAATACTTCTGCCCTGCCTATTAGCCTGCAGAAGTCTTGAAAGAGGCTTTACATAGTCAATTACTATTTACTTATTAGGTAGTTTGTAGTATCACTGATGCTATTTTAGTTTATATTGTATTAAAATATTAATGTAAAAGGCCAGGTCTGTAATATAGTTTGTAGAATCCTTGATGCTATTTTAATTTATATTGTAATAAAATATCAATTTAAAAGGCTATCTCTGTGATAAAGTTTTCTGGTTGAATCCAAAGGAAGACTGGCTTGATAGATTAAGTCTTTCAAATAACCTTATTTAGCTGCTTATTTATTTAGTTAGTTCTGCGGCTAAGGCCTTTCCTGGAGAGAACCATGTATAGCTAATGGTGGATTTATTATAAATGAGGAAGCTCTTGCTTTGGGAGTTCATCACAGCTGTGTGCCAACATAGTCCAGATTAACTCCTACAGTAGGTTGTCTGGCAGGGATAGAAATGAGGCACAAGAATGCTCTAAATGCTTCAGAGCTTGAACTGTTTCAGATGCAGAACATGATAAAACAGGGTGTCTGGATGTGAAGAACCAAACTTTTAGTGATTGCTGGAATTTGGACCCAAACATAACCCTGAAGAAACTGGAGATGGAGTCCCAATCCATTTGTAAGGTTACATTGATGCAGAATGTAATAGAATGATCATTGCTGTAGTAGTACAGACCATACTTTATATGCAGAAGATCCCAAGTTCAATCTTTGGTACCTCCAGTAAAAATTCAGTTTGGAAAAAAGTCTTATTTGTCTGAATTCCTGGAGAGTCAGTCAGAGTAGATGCTGGTAAGATAGATGACCTTATGATCTGACTCAGGATAAGGCAGCTTTATATTCAGAATTAACTTGCTTGCCCTTCCCTAAAACGTTATGGCTGTGCTTATTAGAGATGAGCACGAATCGAATTACGACCCAAAAAATGCACGAACCAGGCAGGTTTGTGGTTTGTGGAAGCTTGTTTCCACGAACTTCCACAAACTTCCACGAACTGGTCTACTGGTTCTTTTGGGTCATATTAAAGGGGCAGTTTAAATGGCCATTTCCCCAGGGAAATGGCCATATATACTTTTCCTGCCACGTACAAGTGGCAGGGCCCTTTAAACTATCAGCTGGCAGGCAGCAGGGGGGGATCCCCCCCTGCCGCCTGCCAGCTGATAGTTTAAAGGGACCTGCCACTTGCAAGGCAGGAAAGGGCTCTTTAAACTGTCAAATGCCCCTTTCCCTGTCTCTGCTAAGCAGCCGGGAAGGGGCATTTGAACCCCATGAACCACGAACTGGTTCGTAAACTTGCCCCAGTTCCTGGTTCCTGGTTTGGTTTTTTTGTGGTTCATGCCCATCTCTAGTTCTTCTCTCTTTGGAAACAGATTCAGAATAGGCCAGGGCTATGCTTCATGTGGCATAAAGCTCTGAGTCTGGCTTAATCTTGTAAACATTATTGGCTTGTAAGTCCTAGCCTGATGGTTTAACCCCCATATATTATGTTTGGATTTGATTAGTTCTTATCCAAGATTGGCTTCTTCCAATTCGCAAGCACCATTAGTCCTACTCATCCCAGATAACTTGCAGGAATATCATCTCACAGCCAAAGTCTAATTTTAGTAACACAAAAACTAAAGATTCTTTTGTAAAAATGTATGTAAAGCACTGAATGGGTATAACTGTTATCTTTCAAGGCACAGTGACGAGAAAGAGATTCATGGTATGCCCACTGATTTTAATTCAATTGGCTTCAACTCTGGAAACCTTGCTTAAAATATGACTTTTGTACTATTATTGATATTACGCATTGGTTCAAGAAGCACTGTATAGATGGCAATCCTTATGTGTTCTATTTCCTACTGATAGAGGTAACAAAGAACAGCATGTTCTTTCTGCTGCAAATGGCTGGGTGGCCAACAAGCACAACTGCCTGATTTCTTTACTCATCATTGGAGGAAAAGCCCTTGCTCCACGTTTCATACATTACAATTATTCTTTAGGTAGAAAATGATCACATAGGAAGCATTTTAGTTACAAACAGAGCAGTTTACAGCATCCCAAATTCCATTTTCCTTAAAGAGTCCACTGTTCCATAAAAGGATTTTCAGGACTTGGAGGGGCACAGTACTTTCCCTCTTCTAACATAGTTTCATTATTTATTTGCTCATTAGATTTTTAGCCTGCCCTTCTTCTAAGGAGATCAGGGATGTACAGATTCCCACCGTTTTATCCCCACAGCAATCCCCTGATGTAGTTTAGGCTGATAGCAACTGGCCCAGAGTTATCCAGTAAGCTTCATGGCAGAGTGGAGTTTGAACCTGCAAGTTTCCTGTTTCCCTGACATTCTGACCACTGCACTACATGAGTTTGGCCATGCCTTGTTGTTACTTAAGAATGGCTTCTTCCTGTTCATCTATTAGTAAATGGATATTTGAAATGACCAGATAAAGACATAAAAGATGACAAGGCATCACAATGAGTATTTCATTCCTTTATATGTATTAATCAGAGAAATATGTATACCTTAACTATGTTGAGACAGCTTGGGATAAATGAAGCATGGGTTACAATAATAGTTTCTTTTCATATGTAAATATACAGGTTAGAAAGCTTTTTTATACATCATTTTAATATCTGTATGTGCCATAAGCTCTCTAACCACATCTGAAATATAAAATTTTATTAGCATGTGAATAGAGCAATAGTGCAGGACCTTGCTAAAGGTCAGCTTGGGTTATAAACCACACAGGTAGCATCCTTTGCTGTGAGGAGCAGAGAACAAAGAATTTTGAATGAAAGCACAACTAGGGTTTGAGAAACTCATATATGATAACAAGGATCAATTTGTCATAGAACCTTTTATCTGCTCAGCATATTTTGTGAAATCAGAGCAGTTAATTCAAGTGACTGTGTGCACAGATATATTAGAATTTGTGATGTGAGAATGTACGTAAACAAATATGAACTAAAAAGTGTAGAAAGGAAATGTTCATATATCAGTGATGAACACCATATACTGATGAATTTTCAACTAACTAATGAGATTTAGAATCCAAGAAGTGTCTGTACCCATGATTAAGAAGTTTAAGGTAAGATATAGAAATTAGATCATATAATTTCCACTTAACTACTCAAATGAAATATTGAATTTGTCACATTTATTTCAGATTGTGTCATATCAGCAGAGGGAAATCTAGCAGAACAAAGATTAAATGGTATATACAAAACTGAAATAGACCCTAGTCCAGCTGACAAATTATAGATGGGAAAACTGGAATCTAATCTAAACCTTTCCATCCATTACTAGAAACCAAATCAGGAGATTCTGCAGATACCTCCCTCATTACAAAAGTGAGATGAACAAGCCATCAGTGAGGTAACTCAAGGAGCATTGTGCAAAGGCATTTCCCTGGTGAAGTTATGTTCTTATTGCAATCTATTCAGAAGTGCAATACAAATGTTATTCTTAAATAGTAAAGTGTGCCATCAAGTTGCAACCAAGTCATGGTAGCCCCATGAAATTCTCTCTCATGTGGTTTTCAAAGCAAGATATGAACAGAGGTAGTTTGCCATTAGGGATATACACCACGAAAAAAATTGTTATACTTTCATACCTAGGGTTCTTGGGGGAGGGGGCAGGGATTTTTTCCCCATAATTACTTGTGTTCATGTAGGACATTGCCATTTTGAGATTCAAATCCATGCAGTTTTTCAGGTCCTGGTGCTCTTATAGACCTTCAAAGTAGATGCCTCTCTGCACAGCCATACTTCTCTCTACTGTTTCCTAAAATAGCAGTCAAGTAGCAGCATAGCAGGAAAGCTGCCTTTGTTTCATTTTCCAACGTTTACACTGACTGACTGACAACCAACATTTTCTACCTTTCTGATGAAAACTCTGTTTGCTACCTTTCCTTGTTGTGGTCTGTTGTTTGTTTCCTTTCATAAAGTGAGGAAAGTTTCTTTTGTATACCTCCCTTCTCATCCCATATGGCTGTCATTATTCCCTATGGGGGACTTTGTAGAGGGGGAATGAAGTCAATGTTTTTCAATCAAGTGACACCAAAATTGCAGCAATATTACTGCTGCCTGTCCTCTAAAGAACTCCCAAGTCTCAAGCAAATTGAAAGAAGTTTCCAATTCAATGGGCAACTGAACAAGGTGCTCCCAGTTGCTACTTCCAGATGAAAAAAAGGGCTCTGCCCCCACAAAGGAGGAAACAAAGGAGAATGGCAGCTCTTTGCAAATGATTGGCTGGGAGAGCTCTATGCTCCCCTTTTAAGAATCTGATTGGAAAGGAAAAACAGCATTGTTCAGAAAATCAATGGAATCAAAGAAAAACAAGCTCATGCTGCATTGCTAAGTACCAAATTCGGGGGGGAGGGTGGACCGATCACAGATTGTTTGGAGTGGTGGTGGTTCGTGTTACCATTCCAGAAAATCATTGTAATAAATAGCAATTTCCATGTATATTTTCAGCTCAGTAATTTTGTAATGCACATCCCTATTTACCGTTGTCTTCCTTTCCATAGCAGCCCCAGTCTTCCTTGGTGGTCTCCTATTCAAGTACTGATCCTGCTTAGCTTCTGAGGTCAGATGGAATCAAGACATTTTTACAAGCTTCTCTGAGAAGGGAAATTTTATAAGTAGTAAGATGTGCAATTTTGGAACTAATTTTTTTAAATGTCCAGGGCATCATCACACTCCACTGATGTAACTATTGCCTCCAGTGCGCTATCTTGCTTTCCCAAATAATTTCACTAGCACAGCAGCTAGAAGGCAACCATGTTATGAGCTTAAGAAACTCAGCTTTGGCATAAAGAATGGCTGTTACTGATACTAAGACACCTTCCCCTTATATATAATACAGGTAGTTACAGCCATGATAACTTTGCACCAACAACTATCTCTTGCTACGATGTTATACAATGGGCCTTGCACAGTACCAGTAGGTGCAGGGGCACAGACAGCACCCTAACTCTGCCTCCTAAGACATCTATACTTGAACCAACTATTCACTTGCCTTTTAGTGTACTAAAAGGTTTGCCTGGTAGACTGGACTGAGTCTGCTCCCTTTGCCAAGAATGGGATTCTGCTTTGGCTGCAGTTGTGGACTCAAGCTATTATTTGTACTCTCACAGCTAAAGTAGATGAGTAGGATTAGGTTGGCTACACATCAGTCAAAGATACCTGAGCTACAGAATTTTCTGACCCCTTGTGAAATAGATGACCAATAAAGAACTTGGTGTTGATGATCAGAAACAGACTTCCATTCCTTTACATCTTACAGAGTCAAGGAAGAATGAGATGAGCATAGAGAACTGATGAGATGCCTTGAAGGAGTGAAGACTAAAATACACTCCAGCAACTGTCTTTGGGGAAATTGTTAGCATTCTCGGATTGGATGAAAGATGACAAGTGCTATGGCATCTTAGATATGAATTTGTTTATAGGCAAAACCTGTTTCATCAGATGCATTAAGGAAATCCAGCATGTCTGTGAAGTCCACACACAGGCTGAATGAAATGCACTAGATGATGATAATAACAACAATAATATTTGATTAATATACCGCCCTTCAGGATGACTTAACACACACTCAGAGCAGTTTACAAAGTATGTCATTATTATCCCCACAACAGTAAACACCCTGTAAGGTGGGTGGGGCTGAGAGAGCTCTGGAAGAGCTGTGACTGACCCAAGGTCACCCAGCTGGCTTCAAGTGGAGGAGTGGGGAATCAAACCCAGTTCTCCAGATTAGAGCCCTACACTCTTTACCTCTACACCAAACTGGCTCTCATGCTTGATGCCAAGCCAAGAAAGCAAACCAAGTTAATTAGATGTGCTGGGACAATAAGCCAAAGAAATTTGTAACATCTAAAAAGTAAACTGTATATTCTGGGATGCTAGGAAAGGTAACCTTTGAGGTTAATGTTTTAAAAAAAAATTGGAAGGGTGTATCACAAGGCTAAAGGAGTATAATTCATTTATTATAGTCCTCAGAGAGGACTATCAGAACTTTATAGTCCTCTCTGAGAAGCTCCATTGTAGGACAGTATCACATTTAGGGGCTAAGAGAGGGTAAGTCATACTGATGACATCCATGGAGCAGTGGGGTTCTGCAGCTTGAAGCGAAAACGTTGTTCACCAGCTACCACGTTATTTGGCTTTTACAAGGAGCAAAAGTCACAGGGCCTGTGTGGCCTAGCTTGTCTTTGTGAAAAGATGGAGTGGTTCTGCTTTAAACTCTCATGGGTCATTTTGAGGCAATTTAACATTCAGGAAACTCCAACAGAAGTCCATCGAAGTCAACTGAGATTCTTTAAGTTGGCATATGGTACCATTGGAAGAAGAATGAAAGAAAGATATGAGATAGCCACCTCATGAACAAAGCTTGGTTGAGAGCATAAGAGTATATATACCTAAGATAAATTATAAATATTTATTTACATCATTTATAGCCCACCATTCTCATTGAGATGCAAGGGAGGTTACACAGTTTTACTTAATGTGGTCAACAGCTGGGACATTCAATAACAATGGATTTCAGAAATTTGAAAACAAGCAGAAATCCAATATAGAGCTGGAACAATGCTGAAACAAAGCATAAACAATTTAACGTGACATATTAAACATATGTAATAAGTATGTGAAGTTTTGCTTCCTATGCAAGAAACTGGGTTCCAATCTCAAGGGAGCCAACAAGAATGTAATCCCTAGCTTTGACTTATGTCCTGAGGTAGGGTAATTTTTACAGTTTCATAGTTGCCCTGTCTCTGGCAAGATTAGCAACTATAATTTCATGAGTTGTTGGTGGGGAACCAAAAGACTTATCAAATTATCAAGAGTTTCAATTTATGGCAGCGTACTGTATGACTATTTACTTTGTTTATTAATTTGCTTAAAATATTTTTGTCCTCAAGTCTCCATGGCAGCTTTGAACTGTAAGCAAAAATAATAATAAAACAAAATAATATGAGGAAAAAAAGATAACCATCAAAGATGTACAAAATCAGATGGAAAACTGCAACAAAGCAGGAGGCCAAGGACAACACAACAAAGGTCTACTTATGATGCACTGAAAGCATGTGAAAATAAGAGTGTTTCAACTTTCTGCTTATCAAATAAAAATAGATGCCATATGGATTTCTCAGGAGAGGGCATTCTATAACTAGGGTGCAACCATAGAAAAGTCCCTGTCCCTGGTAGCTACCCAGCTAACTTCAGAAAGAGTACCCTGAGCAGAGCCTCAGATGGAGGATCTTTGTAACAGTTTCATACAGGACCATGTTGATCTTCAGCTGCCCAGGTCCCAGATTGTTTAAAGCTTTATGAAAAAGAACAAGCTCTTCAAACTACACCTGGAAACAGAGTGGAAGTCTTTGAAATAAAAGTAAATAAAATAAGGTGGCACCACAGCAGCTCTTGAGGGGTGGTGCAAAGAGGAGTGAATATATAGGGAGAATGCAAAATTTGATCAATGGGCATTCAGAGAATATTTTAGGCCCCTCAAAACACTCTTTGTGCATTGAAAATATTTACCTAACGAAATTTTCGCTCAGTCTTGTAGAGTTCTATGGAAGCCGAAATGCGCAACAAGAGCCAGGTAAGCCCTACATAGAACAGACTTCTTGCCCTCTCCTTGCCCTCTTTAGCTGTTCAAGTGCCAGTCATCAGATGTAGTTTTTCATCTGCCAGTGATGCCTGGCCTTTTGCACCTCCAATTCTGAGAATCTTCCAGATAAAGACAGTATAAACAGTTAAAGTTAACTATTAAGTGAGCTCTGCAGAGCTGAATATATTAATTGGAGGGTATCTAAATATGTGCATCAGAGGACTATAAATGGGTGAATTTATTTTTAGGGGTGCTAAGTGTCCCATCATGCCTATCAAATCCAGCTGCATGTATGCATGTTCATTATTTCAGTATCCAAAGGTCACAATGAAATGTTTTATACATCTGCATATGTCGTGTTATATGGTATTTATGATTTCAGGATTTTATATTTTTATTTAAGTACATTTTAGACCATGAAGCAGAATGGGATGGCAGAGGGATAGATAGGTGTGTATATTTGGAGGGGAGGCATTCACACCAATGGGTAGTATGTTTCAAAAACTGCCTGCCACTTAGGGTAGAACAGGATATAATCAAAACAAAGAGTAAAAAATGATAAATTTAGAGTGAGATCACTGCTACTTGTGTGTATACTCAAGTATAACAAGAGCAGCAAATTACATTCTTTGCTATAACTTACCATTAATCCATATGTTCCTCCTTTGATTGAAGTACTAAGAGGGACAAGGCAGTCAAGGTACAAAATGGTGGACTTACAGCAAACACGCAAGCCATGAACATGTCACAGTAGCGATCAGAGCTCACGAGAATATTATCTTGATCTCAATAGCCCAAGCAATAGATAGATACTGACCTAACCAACTAAATAATCCTGCAGACAATTTACAGGCATAAAGAAATCTATGATTCCATTTTATTAGCTCTGAATACACAACCTGCTGAGTTATAAACAGTGTATACAGAGGAACAAGGTATTTTCTTGCACAGTTGCTCTTGGAAAGACTAGAGAGAGAAGGGGACAGTTTTACATTTTGTGGAGGATTTCTCCTCCACTTAGCAGCAGATTGTGAGCGGTAGCACTCTCCTTATGAAGGGGCAAGAAACAAAGTGTGGCTTTAGAGCCAGAATGCTGGCTTTCTGGCAATGGGAAGCAGGGAATCTAGAATGCCAAGGTGCAGTGAAAGGCCGAGGTCTCTGAGAAATCCCAAAGTGATGATTAGCAGCCAAAAAAGTCCCACTGGGGCTGCAGCAACACTGGGTCACATTGGATTTGTTGCTTTGCGTTCAACATTTGCATTTAGCAGCTCATGCTAAAGTTTCCACTTTGTTACTAGTGGTAGGAAAGATTTCCACCCCTTTGGGGGGAGGTTTGTTGATAACAAAACATTTAGAAGGAAGAAGTTGTATGCATGAGAAATCTGTTACTCTCAGGGAAACAATATTCTTTTGTTATAGAAAACAAGGGTCTAAATTAAGCTTGACATAAAGAGGCCAGATTTACGCACAACAGCCCCTACGCTTTATTCCAACAGTCTGAGGAACTCTGCTGCAGTGGAGTCCATCAAAGTTTACACGAGTGGCAAGTAGAAGGAGGGGCTATCTTTAAAAGGAACAAGCCTCCAAATGAAGCAAAATGGGCATCATGAAAAGACATCTTTGTTATTCTTTCCAGATACCTCCATGATGCATCTGGATTTCTCCCAATAAATCACTAGCAATGTTATCCTCCAAAGCCTGAAGGACATCAGAAGTGTACCATCACCACGCCAAATTATCCTCCCTACATCTTCTATTTCCAAAATCTTTTGACAGGTAAGCAAAAAACAAAAAAAGATAAAAATTAACCAGCATCTAAATGATAGTCACAGAGCAGTTTCTAAATAGTTAACATTTTACAAAATGCTGAGATGTGGATATCATGGCCAAAACTCTTCCTCAGATGAAACCTCTCCAATTATTCTCCAACGGAAGCATTAATTCTCTATTAGTCTGTCATCTAAGTGCTGCTGCATCTCATGTCTTCCAGGGATACTGCTTGCCACGTCTTTCAACACCGAAAAACCATACTCTCTTAGTAAGGGCTGCCATGTTGAATTGCAAGTCTGACATGATTCAACACTTTCCTCTCTACTGCGTAGAGTGGCAAAAATCCAAAAGAACCCAGCCTCCTCCTAACACCCATAAGCAACACATATTCAAAGCCAGAAGAATAACCTAGTCTATGGGTGGGCAAGTGAAACAGATAATAAAATCTACCATTAGTTTGGTTTTTTTTAAAAAAAGAAATGGTATGTTTTAGAACCGAGGAAAGCGGGAAGGTCAGGGCAGAGAAGCAAGGATGTAGCAACAGCAAACTCCCAGAGCATTTGGACAAATAAAATGGCATTTCCAAACATTTTTTTAAAAGAGCTACATTGGATTTCGTACCAGAAAGATGTGCCGTGCAGGAGAAACGTTTTGTTGCTCAGTAGCCGCTGGCTTTAGTTCCGATTATCTGGACAATCATCAGCAATGGTTTCTTTTTTCGAGAAAGGCCAGTTTGAGACAGCTTTCCCCCCTCTCTTGCGTTCCCTTTTCCTTCTCATAGCAGCTCAGCGCCAAGAAATGGGCGGTGCCTGCATGCCAGGCTTCATCTGAATGAGACGCCAAGGCCGACAAGAGGCTGGCACAAAGGGAAGCTGGCAGGAATTCCAGCACTTGGAACCATTGGTTAGCATGCCCCTGGGATAGTCTCCCTTAATCAACACGGTATTTTTTTTAAAAAAACACCTTAAAATAATCCCTCATATACTCTGCTGACTTTTCGGGAACCAGTGCAGAAAAAAAGTTTTTCAGCCTTTGTGAAAACACCCACCAAAGGACAAAGAAAAAAAAAGAAAAAAAAGAAAAAGAAAAAAAGAAGACACCACAAACCTACCAAAAAAACCTTGCTTTGGATCAACACCAGTTCAAAGAAACAGCTAATTTTCCCCTCCCCCCACCCATACCACCAACCCAATAAAACACATAAAACAAATCTTGGCTCCCACTGTCCTAAACTTGAGATGCTGGAGGAAGCAGAATTCTTCAACAGCCGAACAGATAGAGTGCGAAAAACAAAACAAAAAATCTTAGTTATGCAAGAAGCATTTTGCTTTTGTGAAATGCTTCAATTGCCAAAGGAAAAAATGGAGATCAGAAAAAAAAAGAGGCAGGTGAGGATGGTTTTAAAAAATCCAGGACGTGCCAGAGAAGAACAGACAAATCCCCCCATTTTCCATTTTGTCTGTGCCAGCTTGAGAAAGAGAGAGGGGGGGAAGAGGGGCACACAGTGAATAGCTGCCTCGTTCGGAAATGGGCCTACAGCCACTTCCCACTTTGGATGCCTCGGCAATCATTCTCTCCCTCGCTCTCTTTGCGTTCTCCCTGCCCACTCTGGCTTGGCTGCCAAGTCAGAGTTGGCACAGCTTCCCAGGCAGCGCGGAACAAAGCCTTCTCCCATCCCTGAACAGCCACTGACAGTAAGCAAAGTGACAGGCGCATCTTCTGCATGTTAATCCAAACCGAGAGGAGCTATTGACAAGAGAATTCAACCTCTTTCACCCCTCCCCCCAAAAAAAATTAAAATTAAAAAGCCTCCACCAACCCTGCTTGAAAGGATTCTTTAAAAATACAGCTGGCTGCAATATGGACTGGGGGGGAGGAGAAGAGGATTTACCCACCAGCACCCTGGCAAACAAGGCTGTTTTGCATCTGTTGTACCTGTTCCTGTTGCCTTCCTTGCCTCTTGGAATCGTGACAAGAGAGAAAAAGTCGCTTCTGGTAGGTTGCTCAAAGCTGCGGGTCTGCAGCCCTGTGCAGGAAGTTGGCACCGATCCCAGGTAGGACTTTACTCCCACATTTCTACCCTCCACCTCCTCCCGCTCGTTTCCCTCCCCTTCTTCTTCTCCACCCACCCACCCACCATCTCCCTTGGCAAATCTCCCCCTGCTCTCCCTCAAGCCTGTTCTTAACTTACCTCTTTCCACTGCACCAGTCTGTGTGTGAGTGTGTGTGTGTGTACATTATGGATCCATCAGATGCATCGGATTCAGAATTCAAACTAAGATACACACACCCTTTAAGGGTGACCAGGGCAGCAAAGACAGCAACAGCTTCCTGCCAGCACTGGCTCCCCTAAATGCCTGTTTCAACACAAGGGTTGGGTAGTGGTTGGGTTAATTTTTTTTCATGCTGCCAAGGAGACTGGACAGAACACAAGGGAAGAAAATACTCCGAACTCTGTATAGGGCAATGAAAGGAAAATGTTGAGCTTCGTGAAACTCCAAATCCTATCCCTCCTTCCCCCTCCTTCTCTTTTAATACTGCCTGGCTCCTGAATTGTTTGAGCCCACAATTGGGAGGGAATGTACAGTATAGACTCCCTGAGACTGGCAAGAGGAGAAAGAGAGAGAGAGAGAGAGAGAGAGAGAGAGAGAGAGAGAGAGAGAGAGAGAGAGAGAGAGAGAGAGAGAGAGAGAGAGAGAGAGAGAGAGTTCTCACAATCAAACAGCGAGAAGAGCAAAGCGAAATTAACATCCAATTAGTGCCATGTTTAACGAAGGAGACAGAGGCAGCCGTTGTTTTATTGCCCTGTTCTTTTCTTTCAGCTCTGACAGACAGCACGAAAGGCACCCCCAGATTATGGTGACGTCATTTTTTCTCTCTTCCAAGTTTCTCAGAGGTTGGCCATCAACTTAGCTGGAAAAGTTAGCTATTTTTATGGTTGAGATTCAAAAAAATAAAAATAAAAATCTTCCTTCTGCAAGAGAATCCAAACATCAAAATAAAAGGAAAATCCTCCCCCCCCCCCCGGCCCTGCTTGTCTGTGTGCCTTGCTTGTTTTCCTGCTCACTCAGCTTGTAAAAGTTTGAGCTGTGTGACACTCCACCCGGCCTCCTTTGGCAGCGTGACAAGAACTGCTTTGGTGTATCAAAGAGAACAGGCAGCTTTTAAGGAAGAAACTCAATTCAGAGAGATTAAAGAATTATAATGTTTTAATCAAGGGAAAGCAAGAGGATGAGGGGGAGGCTTTTCCTTACATCTGGATCAACATAAGTGGCCCTCTAAAGGCTGCTACAGCAATTTGGAAAAAAGAACGTGGGGGGAGGAGGGGAGAAAGGAGAGATGAACTCAGAAGCAGGAATCTAACATTAAAACAGTTCCACTCTGTCTCTCTCCACACATAACATGAACTTCCTGGGCTGCTGAGAGGAGATGAAGAGACGCCATGATTGCAAGGCCTTTGTATTCTACTGCAGAATCCTACAGCGTACTTAGAAATACTACTAGCTTTTTCCATCCAGAGTAAAAGCTATTCCCATGACACGTATGATAACCCATCACAGATACCTTCGATTGCAGCTGTCTTGGGAAAATCCAGCTGCTTTCTTTTTTATCTTTGTATTTTAGCTATTCCCTCCTACCTAGTAGGCTCATATTTTTTCCTGACAAGAAAGAAAACACAGCCCTTTAGCGAGGTGTGTTTAATCCCTCAATGACACCCTGAGCTTTTTTTCTTTTCATTTCTCTAGCCGCTAGGAAGAAAGATGCTATGCCTAGGAGCAAACTGCCTGCCATATCTTAATTCAAATGATGTCCCACTTATGGCTGCCATTTCGGCTTGCCAATCTGTTTGGAACCAAGTCAGGGCCCTCTAGAGGCAGACAGATGTATCTTGGTATTTCAGGCTTAAGGCCCTAGTTCAAACTGACTCTTTTTATATGCCTTGCAATCTCAATTTAAAAAAATGATTCCAAGATGGCTTACAACATTCTATAATACAAAGCAATTAAGTTAAAGCTAAAAAGCAGTAGCATAAAAGGCAATAAATTCTTTAAGGCAAATATTCTTTAAGACAGAAATCACTGTGGTGACAGTCCAACAGATCTTGATACTGAAAAGTACTGAAGAAAGTGGGGCTGACCAGGGGTGAGACTTGAGCCCCAGTAGAACTGCTCAGTTCATTACATCCTTCAAGATTTTTTTTTTGGTTAGTCACTGAGGTTAGTCAGCCACCAAGATGGAGCACAAGTTAGTAACACCTCCCACAAACAGCCAGTTAAAATACCATTTGTAATGCAATTCTTAAGGTGGAGAGATACTAGAAGAATGAGGTGCTAAAGATGATAAATTAGCACTCCAAGTTTCTTACATTAGCAGTGGCAAGCCAACAAGAAAGTCAATAGGGTCATTCTCAGGTTTATTTTCAATGCCTCAGAGCTGTCATTACCCATGGTATGGATTCACTTTTTTTGTACTACTGCAGTCTCTATCACTAAGGTTTTCTTGGCACTTCACACATTTTCTGGGAAAAGCCATAATTAAGTCCCAGCAGTGTGACCTATGCTAGTGCAATAGAAGTGTGATAAATGATAGCATTATCCCTATTCTATGCTTTAAAACACATTTAAAAATATTATTTGTTCTAGTAAGTCAGAGGAAGGTACATGCCTGCTCCAGTATCTCTTCAGCTAGTGCCAAGCTTCCCTTTGGAGTGAAATTGACTAGACTAGAAACCATTGCAATTTAATATACGCCAATTTCATATCTCCTTTGAATTCTGTGGGACTGGACGGGTGATTGCAATTAGGAGAATGAAGCAGACAGTGTTTTTCCTTCAGAAATAGTAAAGAGTCCAGTAGCACCTTTAAGATGAACCAACTTTATTGTAGAACAAGCTTTTGAGAACTACAGCTCTTTGTCAGATGCAGAAAGGCTTCCTTCAGGAAGGCTTTCCTAGTCTCCAGTGCTGTCTTCTTACAGTTATTGAGATAACAAGTGCTAGATAAAGGATAGTGCCACCATAGTTCGTAAGGAGAAAGTTCATAAATAAATTGTCCGTACACAGCCCAGGGCAGCTGAGCTCATTCAACAGGTCAGCTCTTGCGTGATTCCCCCAGCTACACGTTCCCTCCATGTCTTCCTGTGCCATTACCAATCATCCCAGGGTAGGATGCCTCTGCCGTTTTCTATGAAGAGCCTTTTCCTTTCCTGTATTTACTGCTATTTGTAACACAAACAATTTCAGACAATTTCTATGCAGCACAGAGTCACAGCAAACAAAACTGCAAAGAGGAGCTCAGCCATAATAACCCAACAGCAGCCAACTTACTAACACTGATCTTGATAGAGTTCATTGCTTTGCAGAGGTTTTTGTTAACCAAAAAAATCTTTTAAGATGGGCTGTTTATAGGAACAGCAAAGAAAAGCTACTAAAATACCGCTTTGCCTTCTCTCATCATTAGAACTTCTTTTTAGACATCTGCTACCCTCTCCAGCTAAGTCCTAGCCCTCATTTGAATCTGCTGTCTTTGATCCCAAGCCCCTTATACTCCACCATCTAATCCACTGTCCTCTGTGTATAGCATGGTGCCTATTTTTCTTTGAGGATACGGATGTGATGGCCATGATGACCACTATTCACAAAAGCCACAATGAATCTAATTCTCTACCAGCAACATGTCATGAAACTCATGTAAGATAAAGAACATACAAATCATGAGTGATCTTCAGCATATTGTGCATTTTTCAGATTATATGAGCTGACAATTCACAACAGCCTTTTCACATGTAAGAGTCCATAAACAAGAGATAGAAATTCTGAAAAGACAAAGAGATTTTTTTAAAATTACAATTTTAAGGAGGAACTGTAAAGCTGAGATTTACTGAAGACAAAACCAGAGAGGTCAAGAAGAGAAAGCATAAACTTGGATCTGAATATTATGTATGATTAATCTAAAAGAAAATACAAAATGAGCTAGTTTAAACTCTATTGTAAAAACAAAGATAGTATCAAAATAGAAAGTATATCCATCAATGGATGAATGATTCCATAGTCTAAGTCAAAACAGATGAACTACTGGAAGACGTGTGTTTTAAAACTTAATTACAGCTGTGTGCAGTCTTGATCCAGAATGGGGACATCTGGAAAAGGAAGGGGTTTAACCCTTTCACCCCTACATAATTTTGCAAATCAAACCAGTTTCCAATGCTGTTATAGCTCTTTAAAGAAAAAATATAGCTAACTATCTTCCTTTGAAAATCTAGTTGTTGATTTTGGTTAGTTTCAGTTTGCAAAAATGTGTGGGGTGAAAGGATTAAAACATTCTGTCCTCTCTGGGCAGCCCTAGCCCAAATTGAGCCCTTTCACAGATGTAGTTGAGGTTAAAAAACCTGAGATCTGTGATTCCTATCACATCTAGTTTGATCCTGTCATATTGCAATGATGTTCAAATTCACAAGTCATATGGAAGTTCAAGAAAGAAAACAAATAATTCCTTTTAGCACAACTGAACTCAGGCTAATATATTTTGGAAAGAGAAAAATGTTAAAGCATGAAGAAGAAATTACTTTTAATGTTTATGAAGCAAAAGGTTTCTTTTCCTCATACAGTTAGGATATGGTTTTGCACACAAGTTTGTCTACATTAGCCAGTTGCTTTCTTTTTTTAATGTCAATTTATTTGCATGCTGTACAGATGAATTAAAGAATTTAAAAACTTATTCAGAAAACTGCACTCCTTGGCAAAACAGGTCATAATGCATAATCAACAGCTTTCCTTTACACCTTAGGTACCAGAGAAACTTATTCAATAGGACTTAGGTACCCTTTCACCCCCAGCTTCCTATTATTTGCCAATTTGGCTATGTCTGCCTGCTTTATAATCCCTATCCCCAATGAAAGCAGCTCCTATCAAAAAGGGAAAGAACAGCAGCCTTACAAGCTGTTGTTTGCACCATGTACTGTTCTATTCTAACCGTGCCCTCCAAGCTGCTCAGTGGAAAAGTATTAGGCCTGACACCACCCTCCCCCCTCCAGCTGGGATCTGCTGTCTTCTTGTCTACGTGCTGCCTGTTCTGGCACAGTACAACAGGAGCAGAGAAAAGCAAACATTCCTATCGCTCTGGGCCAAGGGCGTGCTCCACAGCCTCAAGAATAGCTCCTCTGTTTAGCACAGGGCAGTGCGTCATCCTCAGTCCTGTTTCACACACTCCAGGGCTGGGTATAGCATGACCTCCATAGGTAGCTTGGACACCAGGTGAGCAATTTCAAACTACCTAGAAACTTTCCCCTCATTTGTTGAGAATGCAACTTCAAAGCCAAAAAAAGAGAGCTTGGGTTCAAACTGAAATGTTTACTCCCTGAAAATTCAGCTCAGTGAATCTTGAAATTGAACAGTCATCAGATGGTTTCTAAATATTCAGTATTTGTGATTTGTCAGTGACATCTGACAATACTTGAAAATATGGATGGTTGCTTGACAGAGATATTTAAAATTTCATTGGGAACGCACTTATTTATTATTATTTATTTATTTAATTTGTAGTCCGCTCTCCCCACAAGCAGGCTCACAGCGGATCACATCCAGTTAAAACACATATAAAAGACAATAGAGACAATATGGACAATTAAAACTGCTAGCATTGAAAGAACAGTTGCAATTGCACAACCCACCCGCAGCAGTGCATATTGCACAATCCCACATGTAATCATTTGGACCCACGATGGCTGACGGTAAATAATAAATAAAAACAGAAGCCAGGAGGGGGTACTCCTCCCCAGTGGGAGGTTGGGGAGGAAGCCACTGTGAAGATGGGGAAGTCAAAATTGTTGAGCACGTAGTATTGTACTACCCTTTTTATTGCAGCCACTGTGCAGCCACTAGAGTCTTTTATGTATTTGGCATTTGATAGTAATTAGAAGAGCATTTTAATAAAGTAATAGGGCTGCAATATAAAAAAATGATTCAGGAAGAGGTTTCATTAGAGGGAATGGGACTGTGGACTATACTACTAATGTGTGTATTATTTGTTGCTATATGCTTTTATTTTGCTCTTACTGCATTATATTTCTACTTACACATATTTCTTGCATTGTTTAACAGTCATGTTTAATACATATGCCTTGGTTTCAGAGTTCTGCAGTCCTAATCCTATTACATTGTTTATTAGATATCTCCTCATCCTGTTGATTGTATTGACTTGCATAATGTAGCCTGCCTTGAATCTCAATGAAAATGGAAGACTATAACATAAACAAACAAACAAATATTAGAGGGAGCTGAGGTAAATGCGGCAAATTAAAAAAACCTCTGGAACATCTTCACACAGGATGAGTGCAAAAATTATAAAGTCTTAGATTACAAGCAGTTTCGGTCCAGCAGCCATAATCTGAATGTGAAAAGTGCTCCATATGATCATATAGATCAGCAAATGCAGATACTTGTTCACTATAGCCACTAAGTATAGAAAACAGAGTATGTGCAGCTGGTTCTAGGCTATGAGCCTGTGACCAGGGACTGTTTTCTCTTTGCCATCGTACCATACCAAAGTCTGTAAGGTATTAATAATAACTGGCTCGCAATGCTGTTTAGTATCTGACAACATGTAACAGCATTTAATATTTCATCTGTGGTAGCTTGTAAGATTCAATATATACATGACACTGGTCCAAAAAGGAGAGGGCAGGAATGCCAGTCCTTGGATTATGGAGTTACTGTAACAGTCTTAAAGTTTCCAATTGCACGTGGCAAAAATGTCGAGAAATTTCAAATATTCAGTTCCTCTCTCTTCTGGCTACTAATATAAATCAACCTGTGCCTATTTCTTTTTGCACAGTGCTAGTAATTACCATGATTGCTAACCATTTGACATATGCATCAGATTGGCTATATCCTTTTCAACATGTGCAGACAGAGCTGTCAATAGGAGAAATATTGATTCCAGATTCAGCGTAGGGACTGTGAAGAAAAGATGCTTACCGACATACGTATTTTTGAACAGTTAAGTGAATGAATCAGTGTCCAACTTTCCGTGAACATCTAACATATGCATCTTTCCATGGTTCAGTAGGCCCATTTGAAACTGTTACCTACACAGAATAAAACTACAGCTTTTGAACAATGCACTGAAGGTTACCCATGATGGGGTCTAATGTTGGTTAAAAACCAAAGAAGTGAAAACTGTCACATCTGCAGCAAAAATGGCGAAGTGTAATATTTCTTAGCTGCAGCCTCCTGTAACACAGCCGCTCTCATTGTGCTGGGGGTGGGGGAGAAGAGAGAGAGAAGCCATTTGCAGTGCAAGATGATCTGCCATGTACTCTGTCACCAGACGGAAGTGGCTGCCAGAACCAGATACAAAAAGGGAAGGAAGCAGATACAAAAGGAGATGAGCGGAGACTGCTGTCCCTCGGGGCAGACCGCAGCGTGCCAATGGAAGGATGGGAATATGGAAAGAGAAAACTGTATGCACTGCTTGCGATCAGCCCCACAAAGTTTAGTTTAGTATAGTATTGGGGGGAGGGAGGGAAAAGATGCTTTCTTTCTACCCTGCTCCTTAGCAACATGTGTGAATAAAAGGCAAAGTACTGAACAATTTTGTTAGAAAGGGATCCCTTATGGCACTCAGGCTGAGTCACTAGCTCAAAAGTAGGAGAGATGAAAAGATTGCTGAGGAAGTTGCATTTTAGAATCAGTTGAGTATGTTCTATTTCAGGGATCTGATGTACCATTTTCACTCTTCCTACACCCCATAAGTATCTGCACTCATCTCCACCAAAGAATAGGTGGTTTTCTGCAATGAACCTATGAATGGATATTCTAAGGGAAACAGAAGTCTACCTTATCCCATGACATTTCCCCAATTTTTGGTTGTGCATTATAGCATAACAGCTGCAGTTTAGGAGCAGATGTCTACACTTTTGAGAAGATCTGGAAATAATATATTACTATCATGGGTTTAAATGCGTTGTAATCCGCCCTGAGTCCTTCGTGGGGAGGCAGAATAGAAATTCAAAGTAAATAAATAATAAATAATAATAATAAAATAAAACATTCATTCAGAGAATCTGGTTATCATACAGGAAGGCAAAATTCACTCTACATAGTTAAACTGCACCAACACTTTCCCAACTACATTTTACAGCTTGTTGCAGCCTTGCTACTCTGCTGTCCTATTAATATCCTAGTCCGTTTCTCAGCAAAGCACAGCCAGCAGCTGATATCATACAAACTCTTATTGTTTATCTCTTGAAAGACAGAAAGTGAACGACACTTCTAAGCTGTCAAAAAGCAGGACATGGTGAAGAGAGGCACATAGCCCTACACATAGATCTCAGTACTATTGAGATAAAGGGAGAGTGTATAAAACTGCCTTATACTGAGATAGTCTGTCATTGTCAGACAGATATCCTGATTCTGTGATCCTTTAACTGAAGATAGCAGAGGTTGAAGCTAAGCACTTGTGGATGCAAAGCACTGGGCAATGGGTTGTGTTTAACAAACTCCGGGAATTTCACAGAACAGGTCACCTTGCTATCAGCACATTGTTAATGAATTAGTAGCTGACCAGGTAACTCAACATGCCATCAATACACCAAGGCGGCAATATGGTAGCAAAGGAGCTCCAGAAAGTTAGGTCAACTATTCATGAAAAGTTGGCAGCTCTTCATGTTGGAACTTACAAAGGCAAACCTTGAGCAAAACACATCCATGGCTTTGAGATAAGCAACAAAATATGATTGAGGATGAAAATTTGAAAATGCCAACCTGGTTGAAGGACTATATTGAAAACCAAATGATGCCTGTATACTTCAATTGAGAGGTCACTATAATGTTGGTTGCATTGCATAAGTACAGCGATATCACAGCAGATTGATGAACATTTATATACAGCTTGAACATGCTTCAAGGCCTTCATCTCCATTATCTCAGCAACCTTAACAGCTGATGCAGACTCTCTGATTAATTAAATTATTTTGTTTCTGGCTAATTTGTAATAAAGTATGTTACAATTTCTCACGTTGAGTCGTTATATTATCTCGTTTCTTATAAGGTACGGAATGAAATGACTGTAGATGATTCACATCTACTATATCCAGCTGAGTCTCCTTTGAAAGAAATGGCAGAGGTGAAAAATTTCTAATGTCATCAATTCAACTAGTTCCTTCACTTGTCTGAGCACTCTGATTGATCTCCATCCACTTTCTTAGTTGGTGAAAACTGAGAATTTCTCTATACGAGACCTCTTACAAGGGGACGCTCAAGTAAAAAGAGAGGCAAAGTTAGCCAGGAAGCTGAGTTTGGAAGGAGGGAGTCAGGCAGGAGGGGGCGAGCAGAGATTAAGACAGAGAGGATGTTTCAGAACTAGGCTCTGTCAATTTCCCTCCTCTACAGAGCCAGCAAAGATTGCCCCTAAGGGAGTTTGCTTATTTCTTCTTCGCTTCCCTCCCCAAGGCTCTGTCAGTTTCACCTCCCCACTAATTTTCTCTCTCCCTTTGCTTCCCTCATGAATGCCTTCCTCCTTCCGAACTCAATCTCCGGAAGGACATAGATCAAGGATATCTGGAAAGAGTCAAAAGCAAGGATGACAAGAGAGGCACAGCAAAAGGTTTTTGCAGGTGGTGAGAAAGATCCTCTGGATGCTTTAAAGGGGAACGGATCCGGCATAACAAGGAGGTTGGCTGCAGGTCAGGAGGACATTGGTAGCAGTTTCTCTCTCATTGGACTCTTTATTTAGCAATGGCTGCCCCCAGGTGAGTTGTTGGCACAGTGCTAGGGAGGAAATGAAATGATGCAGACGGGAGAGGAGCCTGGCTTTCCTCCACATTACCTGTTTTGTCTGTTGGCACTACATCAGGGAGACACTCTGTGCTCGCCCCTCCTGCCTGTTTCCCTTCTTCTGAACTCGGCTTCTCAACTATCATTGCACCTCGCTTCAGTTGAGCATCCTCGAGTAATTAGTCCCGTTTAGAGAGGCTCTCAATCAGAGGTCTATCTCTAGTAGCAAATTTCACTCTCTTTAAGAGAGTTGAAGTTCCTTTCTCTGCTACCATTTCTTTCCTTACTTTACTATCTTCTGATTAGAGATTACTCCAAGGGGAACAAACAGTGTTACAGTTGGGTTACAATAGCACTTCCACGAGAAAATCCTGTGGAGAATAAACCAGTTTTGATTTGCCAGCATTTGGGAGGGAATACAGGAACTATAAAAAGAGTCAAGTGATTTTCCCAGTGTGTGCCTGGCACTATATCAAAATGTTTTAAATCTATATTCTTTTGGTAATAGTTCAGCAAATATCTTAGGTGCTCTTTTATATGCCATTTGTTATGCCAAGAAAGAAAAGACAATGAGATTTTACCTGGATCCAAAGCTACAGTGTAAGGAAAGAAAGGTGAGTTTTTAAAAAGGAACCCTGGCAAAGGATCTTTGTTATTATTACTGTTTGAAGAAATAATATGGCCTTCCTCTGTTTGCTTACTAAAACCAATGCAGCCGGTGTTATTGCTGAAGAAGCAAGTTAATGCATCTGCAAAAAATGCTTTCTACTAACTTTGTTTAGCCCAGAAGAGGGCTCCCCTACTTGACATGGCTGACCTGGTTGCTTGGATCCATGGCACAGTAACTGACTATTGTAATGCACTCTACATAGGTCTCTCCTCAAAATCAATTTGAAGACCAGTTGGTGCAGAATGTTCCAGCTCTATTATCAGGAGATTGGTGGAGCGTATGGATTAGCCCCATTCTGCTTTGGCTACTCATCCGTTGGCTCAATTCAAGGCTTTGGCTATCCTACTATATAAAAGGCAAGCCGTATTGGTGACAACTCACTTTTTATCCTCGTGCAGGTGCACTCGGGCCCTGAGGCTGCTGTGATGTGCCAGCTTGCCACTGGGAGGAGTGCTCAGGCCATTGATTCACTGGGCCCCCTCGTGGCGGCAAGCGGGTGTTTCACAGTGGTCCCCAGTCCAGAGCAGGAAGGTGCCAAGGAGAAGAGCAGGATACAAATTAATCTTCACGCAGGCGCATTGCCGGGAGGAGGCCCACCAAATCAACAGCCTAAGCACTCCTCCTCGCGCCTCCCCTCAGTGCCCTCCAGCTCTGGCCTCCAGGATGCTGCAAAATGCCCACTTGCCGCTGTGAGGGGGCAAACTGAAAGTTTTCTAGAGCCTGTTGTATTTTTTCACACAACGGGCATTGTTTCTAGTCACATATAAAGGCCCTATATGACCTTGGACGCATATATCTGTGAGGCTGCCTCTTCCCTTATTCTCTGCCATGACAGCTTCACTCATCTGAGCAGGGCTTTCTGCAACTACCACCCTGCAAATGGGCAAAATCAACAACTGCCTGAATATCTGCATTCTCTGTTGTGACCCCCACCTTATGGAACGGCCTGTCTGATGAGATCAGGAAGGCTCCCACTCTAGTCTTTCTCCAAACTATGCAAAACTGAATTATTCCAGAAGTCATTTAGGAACAATGCTTTAATAAAACATAAGAGACTGTGGACTGTACTACTGTGTATAGTATTGTATTGTCTGTCACTGTATATTTTATCCTATTATGTAATTTCTGCTTTGTTTAATAAGCCATGTTAATACTTATGCTGTGTTTCAGCTTTGTTCCAAATTTTATCTTAATTTCCACATCATGACCTGGATAGCCCAGGCCAGCCCAATCTCATAAGATCTCAGAAGCTAAGCAGGGTCACCCTTGTTAGTACTTGGATGGGAGACTTGGATAGGCTTGCTATACAGAGAAAGGCAATAGCAAAGCACTTGTGAACATCTCTGTTCTTGAAAACTCTATGGAGTTGCCGTAAGTTGGTTGTGACTTCACAGCAAAATACATTGCTTATTGGATCTTCCATCCTATTGGCTGCATTGACTTACACTGTGTAATTCATCTTGAGTCTCAGTGAGAAAGGTGGACTATAAATAACAAATACATTCCACTAAATGTTCTTGTTGGATACAAGCCATTGACCTGACTGAAGCCAATTGGTTAGCTTATGATACAGACAACTGTCGATCAGGGCCAGCTCACAGCATAAATGACTCAAGCAGCTGCTCAGGACACTACAGTTTGAGGAAGGTGGTGGTACAGACACAAGCAACAGATGTGGCTTTCACCTGCTGTAGTCCAGATCCAAGATGAGTTACAGTGGGGACTCACTTTCCTTCTGAGTCCTGCTCTCAGCAGAATGGGTGGAAGCATTGCCTGTTACCTCCTTGGCCTGTACTTCCACTGCCCGTTGCTGGTGCTTGCCCTCTCAGCTGCTGGAAGTGCAGGAGGCAACAGGTGTAGGCTATACTTATCACCTCCCAACCCATGCTGCCTGGGACCTGCTGGGAGTTGCAAATATCTTGAACAGGCCCTGCTGAAGATTTACAAGCTCATACATTTAGAGTGAAATCCTACGCACTCTTCCTTGGGAATGTCCCATATAATTCAATGGGATTTACTTCTAAATAAATGTGCAGGATTGAACAACTAGTCAACTGCATTGTACCAATGCTCACTACATTTCTCATTATTTCTCCTGTCTGAAGGTTACAATGCAGCTTATATAGTTAACTAAAACTGCTATTTATAACCCATATTAATGTGGCTGTGCATAGAGGCTGAGACTAAATGAAACATTTAATAAGTCTGAGCAGCTAGCAATTCAGACTTAACTACTAAGACAAGAGAATGTTAAATATGTCTATTCCATAACATTTGAAAATCCTGCCCAGACTGTAGTGGTAGAAAAGGAATGAGTAGCCTATTAAACATAAGCAGTAAGAAGTTGAGGACATTCTTTCCTCAGTGAAAAGGAATCCATGAGTCGTATGTATCCAAAGTACCAGTTTCAAAGTTCTGCTCATGGAACAGAACCTTCTCCCTTCTTGCTCTTTTGTCTCCTCAAAACATTGCTCAAAGGACACACACCACCCCCTCCCCGGAACAACACTGGATGTGACGTGGGGGAGCATCTGTACTGGGGGGATGAGTAAAATCATTCTCCTTTTCCACAGATGGACCTGTCTTTCCACTGGCAGCTAATGAAGTTTGGATTCAACACCATATTTTAATGTGGATGTTGATCAAATGAATGTCAAATATTCTCACAGTGTCTCTTCAACAGAATTCATATCCAAAATGCGTTTTACAAGACAATCATCAAATCTGGTCACTGGCAAGGGATCCGAGCACAACCATCCAGGAAGAACTTGCCTTCACAACCATTGTCCAGGCTGGATATCGTGATTCCTCTATTGTAAACATTATACAGTATCAAGTTTAACACACAATGCAAGGAAGAACGGAACCACCTGAATATTGTATGAATCAGATACAGATAAGGGAAAATTATGATTTAAAAACCCTGGTGTTTTGCATGCTGTCAAACACTAGTACTAGAAGTAAAACATTTTAACTCCTATAAAGACTGAAAGTAGACTTGGTAGGTAGAGTATATAAATACCTTAAATAAATAAATTCTCAACAGGGTGGATATACAGCAGCAATAATTTCCAAATATATCATCATATTTAAACAAGTTTTTTTTTAAAAAAATTAAGACTTTACAATCGGGCTTCAGCGCATACATGAGAATAGAAAGTTCAAGAGAAATATTTTTATAACTTTATTTCAGAGTGAAGTCATCTCATAATTAAATCTGTTACAAAAACAGACTATGCATTTACCTTTAACATAAAATCACATTAAATTGATGAGTCAAAGGGTTAAGGAGGCAGCTATCATTCCAGATTCTACAAGAGTTCTTTTACATTCTGTCAAATGCATGTGTGAATATGCTAAACAGGTGAGATCTCCAAGGCTTAAAAAAAAAATCTATCCACTCAAATGGCAATGTCCAGAAGCAAAAGACTAGCGATACCAAATTTGGACAATGTGACCTCATTCCTTTCAGGAATTCCTGCAGATTTCCAGATGTAAGGTTTCTTCCTGGGTTATCCAAGAATGCAGAAGAAAAGACAAGGCTGATATCTCACACTTCACTGTATGCAACGTTACCAAATAAATGTACTTGCTCAGGACCCAGAAAGCATTTCCAAGCTTTGCTCAAGCAAAAACAAATGCATTTGGAATTACTGAGTAACACATCCACACAAAACACAACAAACTAGCACCATGGTAAGTAGGATGGAGAACATCTTTACACGTCTATACACAGCAGCACTGTAACCTGACTGATTCTAACACAACCCTGTTAAGACACTCCCCACAGTATTGCAACTGTACAAGAAGCTACTGGACTTCAGAATCCATCTCTGATCATCTGTTGCTGGATCTTTAGTGAACAGATGAAAAGCATGCCTATGTGCATTACAAAACTGAGCCACCAAATTCCAGATACTCCCTTATTGATTAGAAATGCTGCATCAATACAGCTCACAAATAAATCTAACTTTCTCCTACAGGAGCAACATTCATGATCTATGATACTAAGCAAGAACCATGGGGACAACTCCACCTGTTGTCTCCCTGAGACAAGCTCTCTTCCCACCTGATGCCTGGCTGCCAGCAGCACAGGAACCCAGCCTTGCCTGCTGCCTCCTCAACATGCACCTCCACCACCCAGGAGAAAGGTTAAGATTCAGCACTAAAAGCTGCCCCTTTCCTCTGACTAGCAAAAATCTTACAATAATCCCAGTGCAGTTAGAAAGCCAGTCCAATCTGCTGGGGAGAAGACGGTTTTGTTTTTTGCCTCAAAAAATCAGAAAATGTCAAACAAGCTTAGTGTCCTTTCTACTACAGTCTGTTTGCCGCCGCCCCCTCCTCCCCCAAGATTAATCATAAAGAAAAGTTGCTGATGTGGATGCTCTACGAAAAAGCAAGCTGGAGCCTCTGAACAGCTGCCCCTAGGAAGAGAAGAGGAAAAGATTTAGGGGAATTGGTTACAGAGATCTATCCCCAAGACCAGTCTCCTAAATGCTGCTAGGAGTCCTTTCAGGGACCATGTGAGCCAAGTCACAAAGGGATGCTGCACCCTGAAGCCGAAGGCTTAGCAATTGCGATCAGGAGTGAAAGTCCAAGGCCCTGTGTGACTATGTTAAGGTAAAAATGTGCCACTTTCAGTGGATTAATGGACCAAAATAGATACATGACTGCATTATATTATCTACCAGAGGAAAAAGATATAAATGGGCATGCTTGCCTCTTAACATCATTAAGCCCTTCATGTCAAACCCAAGTAAATATTAAGAGTAGCAAACGCTCTACACCTCTCTTCAGCTGGTTTTAACCCCATTGCCTTTACCTGGACAACTTTTCAATACTGCTCTTCACATTGGAAATGAAAGCCTTCTAAGCCCAGAATTTATTATTCAACAATCATCTCAAGAATGGCTTTTAAGACTCACAATTCTTCTTGACACATTTAAAAATGTTATTCCTAGAGACATTAAACTAGCAAGAAGTTGGACACTTACAGTGATTAGGAATCAGAGAGACTGTTCATTCCCAACCATGACTTTTAAAGCTTTTGCATAAAATCCATGTTAGGAAAAGTCAGTGACTTCAGTCATGTTATGGTTTGGCATTAGAAGTTACTGAGAAGTAACTTCAAGTAAGAGATTTTTACTGCCAAGTTATTTTACATAATTTTAATTAAAACATTTATTTAGTAAAAAAAATTGAACACAGATCTTTACAAATTCATCGTCCAATTCTATAAACAAAGTATAATAGACACTGAGTCAAAATAATATTCCATTTATAAAACTTATCTGACTTTTTACCTTGCAATATACTGGTTAATTCACTCAACTGGAAAAATAACATAATTCCAAGGAAAGAGGAGTAGTTTGTGAAACTAAAGAAATGTATGAGCTGAGTAAATTACTTTAATCCATACAGTAATTTTACTGTTAATCTGTACTGTCCAGGAAGACCAAATCTGAGCCTTGCTATGCTTGAAGAGCAGACTTGTGAACCACAAAGGCTGGCACTCACACCAACAAAATGTGTTGCAATTTTATATAGTCACTCAGATAAATGCAGCAAAAAAAAGAAAGAAAATCTCCACACAGATCAAGAAAAAGGAGCACAGGATGTAGCAGAAGCAATGAACTGGTAAATTAGTGTTGAAATACAGCAGAGGAGCAAATCAATGGAACACAGGTTCATAAACTTCGTCATTTTGCAATATGACAGCTACACATCACACCTTTTATTCAGTGGAACACTGCAGTCACAAAAAACAACAACCTCTAAAATGGCACACTTGCTTCCTTTGGCATGCAAGTGTTTCTGTCATCATTCAAATATTAGTAAAGTTAGCATCCCATGTGCTGGGTGTTAGAATGGAGGGCAAGAACAGATCTCCACTATGGGATGGGGTAGAACTCTTGGGAATAAGAAGGAAGATTATGGATGAGGGGGAGGAAGACTCACATTGAAAAAAAGGCAAAAATAAGGAAAAATTGCTGGCAACACGTGTAGTTTCAGGATTTTGAAGCTAAGGAACAGTAGCTGGACACTGAAATTAAGAGAAGACAATCCCTTGCAAGTGTAGATGAGACAAAGACAGGTTTGCCTGCATCTGGGAGTCATCTAATCCCACTCTGAACAAGAAAGCCAACATACTTTCCCCTTACTGTATTACAGAAGGGATGGTTAAGAAACCATCTCTGTCTACTCACTTCTCAGAGTAAAGGTTGTTGCTGCTCACCTGAGCACAGAGGTGTCTCCAACAGTGAATCCAAGAGGAAAAAACAGGAGCATATGGAGGGAGACCGGCACATAACCTACACAGCAAAGAGAGCAGTCAAGAAGAAGAATACACAGGGAACAGCTTACTGAGGGAGCAAGGAACAGAAGTGCATATACAATATTGAGCATAAATAGGGTGATTATCTGCATCTAGATACTCATTTACTCAATTACAACTTAAGCACAATGCAGATTAAGTTTCTGCACTAAGGAAGTGTCATTAAAACTGCAACACACACTATCTGACTGTTCCACAAACTGCAGATACTTTACTATTGTTGGACTAGCCACCAGCCTCTTTTACAAAAAATCTAAGGTTGTTAAATTCAGAAAGACACATACAGACTGTGTTGTATTTATAAATACAAGCTGTCCTAGCAAAAATATCTTTGAGATATTACTTGCACACACGCACACACGCACACGCACACGCACACACGCACGCACGCACGCACACACGCACACACACACACAGTCAGCTTCTCATCCCTTCTCATCCTCCTAAACCTTTCAGGGCTGTGCCTTATAATGTATATCCTTGACAAATCCACCAGCTTGAGGCTATATTTTCCTTTTTAATTAAAGGGAACAATTTTAATGTTTTTCTTACATTGTTCTCTTCTCCTCCATTTTATGTGTGAAAGTATTAAGCTCTCTGGCATGGGAAAGCTATTGGTTGACTCTGCCAAACAGGAAGCAACTTACTATATTTTCCTCTGAGAGGCTGGATAGCTGTTGGGGGGTGGGGGAAAAGCAGAATCACATACCCACAGTTGTTCACTGCCATAAGATCTCCCACAAGAAGGAAAGGGTACGTCAGCATGCTCACAGCAATCTGAAACAAAGAATGTCTAAGGCTTTTCTTCTGCAAAGATGAATACAAAACGAGCAGAAAAAATCCATACCACTGAAAGAAAACTGGAAAGGACTAACACGTATTGAATCCTCTAAGGGCAACCTTTTCAACAGAGGCTGGTTAACTGTCACTTACGTAGGAAAGCAACGTAACAGACCCCTGATATACACATCAAAACTAGCACTGAGAGCTACAGTAGCAACGTCTTGTATGCCTCTGACTGAAGAGTTAGCCTACAGTACTGGCCTTTTAACTATTTTTATGCTATTGCTATTGTTTCGGTATTCCATTATTGGTTATTTTCACTGTTTATAGTTATAAATTTTAGCAATATTTATTGGAGAAACTGCAAGGCACCTCAAGGAGACAATTTGGTTGAAAGCATATCTTGTAAATGTTGTAAGTAAATGTTATTTATTTCATTTATTACCCTGCCTTTCTCCACAATGGATACCCTATGTGATTTACAGCATCTTCCTCTCCTCCATATTTCCTCACAAAAACCCTGTGAGGTAGGTTAGGCTGAGAAAGTATGACTGGCCCACATTTACACAACAAGCTTCAATGGCAGAACAGGGATTGAAACTGGGTTTCCCAGATTCTAACTTAACAGCATAACCACTACACCACACTGATTCTCAGTATTCAGTCACTGATTTCTATTAAAAATCTGGAATATTTGGAAAGAAACCCACATACTAAGAGGGTAAGTTTAATGGCTGCTTTTCAGCCCAGATGTTGCATATAGTTGATCATGAGTTTGTTTAGACCTGCCCTGGCAATACAGCTGTTTCTCAAGCTTAAGCAGCTTGACCTGCCAAGTTTCAGGAGTACAGTCAGAGGCAACAATAATCATCAGCACTTAAGCATTCAGTTATAAGAACTACTTTCAAATGCAGATCTTTTAAGTCATCTAACATGAAACGTGTCAAGCTGGCCAGATTTTAAAGGGCAAATGATTATTTCCTTTTATAGAACTCAAACTTTCTGAAGAACAAATGGCAGAGCTAGTGGCAATTGGGGGTACTCTTGAACAAAAGCAGGTGGTGCAGGGAGCCTGCATATGGTGTTAAGTTAGTCTGCACTCTTGCCTGACTCTGCAAGGCTATGCAGCTTGGGAAAAGGTGACAGACTAGCAGCAAAGGTAAAGAAGCGGAGCATACATAACCTGCCATAAACTGATACTCTCTCATACTTGGGAGTTGTGATAAACTTCTCAAAAAAGACTGGTAAGTATGCCACAACTCTCAAGTACAAGAGGGCAAGCACTGCTTTAAGCTACAGTATCAAAAGCCAACAATTTAAACATTCCAAATCAGAAATGCCTCCCAAAATCATCTGCTGCCATCAATGTTTAAACTAGAGAATACATGAGTATGCACAATATTTACCTAGGTGAAATCTACAAAAAAGCCACCAAATATCTGGCAACTTCAGAACAGGAACATTTGTTTACATACCCCCATTACAAACTTGGTGTAACTCCGGATCACAGAGGCTTGGTTGAACTAAAAGAAAGAGACCAGAGCTGTCTGATGCTTAGACCATCGTGTGCATTAAGAAATAACAGGAAGATTCAGTAAACCATAATGCTACCAAAACCAAACAACAACAAAACACACACACCCAAACACAAACTGGCAGAGGATTTCTCAGAGCTATAAAATGACCAATATCTGACTTGTGTGAGCCTCAGTCAAAAGGCAACCACTGAGCTGGCACTTTTGCAATTACAATTCCTCTAAAAGGAAGGACAAGACCACAGATTCATTACATAATTCTATGCGGCCGGCCTGCTATTTTATAGAAAAACCTTTTGGTCACACTCCACCTGGCCTAACATTTGATGCCATGCACAAGAGAGAACAGATTTCATGAGCCATATTAACAAGCAGCTTTGGAAAATAAGTCTAAGTGTTTTGTTGTTTCTTTGGACTCTGTGCTGTAAATTAAACAGAAAATTAACCTGAGCAAGCAATGCTGTCTCTGAAACAAACCACATGCACAGGGCAGAAACAGCTGGATGATCCATCCATAGGGTTTTTCATGGTGAGGAGTCAAACTTTTGAAGCTCCGATACAAAGCAAAAATTGATCATTACAATCACTTTTGTCATTACTATGCTCATGGTAGAAAGAAAACAAGATTATGGTTTATTTAATTCTGATAGCATACACCTTCATCTGACATCAGCTTCATAAATCTTCAACCAGATTCTTAATGAGTGAGTGAAGATTTATTTCCTGCACTTTTTTTTGGCTGCCCATCTTTTTAAAAAAACCATTAATCACACTAAGTTCTTCAGACCCTCATTCATGATAAAAGCACTATCTGACCCAATACAATTCAAAAAGGCTACTACTTACGTTGTCATCCACTGCATAGGTGTTAATGAAATGAGCCAGAAGGTTGCAACACCACAGGAAAACAACATCACCTAGAATGTGAGGAATTAAACCTCTGGGAAAACAAGAATAAAGATTGGGTTAAAAAAGAACTCTTGAATTAACCTCAAAGGGTCCAGAGAGTCAGCAATCATACCTGTAAGGTGATAATCTTCATATTTAGAATATAGAATACATACTGGAGATATAAAATGCCGAATTAAAGAACTGCATTAATATCTGGGCCACCAACATAGAAAAAAGAACAACATAAAGTTTCCCACTTGTGTACAAACTGTTGTTCCTGAGGGGAGAAAAGGAGGAAATGAACCCAGACCAGATGTTAGTGCACTGAGAATGCAGAACTTCAAAGAGATATCACAGCAGGCGATTTTTGAGGAACAAATCATTATAATATTAATGGACCAGTATAATTTGGTACAATATAAATACATGCAATCTTTTCCAAGAGGTAACTTATCATGGCAGGGAGTACAGCATCAGTTTCCATAGCATCTACCCATGTCAAGAAAAATGTTACTATACCATAAATACTAATGACAGCTTTACATGTCAAGATATCGAGTGATTCCACACACGTTGGATAATGCACTTCCAATCATCTTTATAGATCATTTGGAATGGATTTTTTTGTGTGCGGAACAAAAAATCCACCTCAAACGATTGATAAAGTGCATTGAAAGTGCATTATCCAACATATGCGGAATCAGCCATCCTTTGGTATATACTTGTGTGTATTCAACCTAGTATAAATGGAATGATTTTTTTTAAAAAAAGAGGCTACAAATATTAATAACAGTACAAGTTTGAAAAGGGGGGAGGCTTAAGTTACTGGAATATCAGCCTTCATTATTATGCTCCCAACTGAAGTTCATTATTCAACGGACAAAACTGGAGAGAATGTGGTTTGCTTTGGAACAGAAATATGTAACATTTCACTAGGAATTCTACCATGTATACAGACTATCTTTAAAAAGATTAAACACTTTCTTTATATTCAGTCTTTTTAACTATTATGGTGGTATAGGCATGGGATAAGGACAATAAGTGTTTTAGTACAGCAATATTATCATCAGTTGACTGGAATGATACATTTTCTATTGGTGGAGAATCTACCAAATGGAAACATAATACCAAGGAACTTCTGGTGAGGGAATGCAGGGCTGACATCTTTGGCAAGAGCCGAGAGACTTCACAGCTTAATACTAGTGAGGAGGAGTCACATTGAAGAATTTTAGACTAAGAGTTTAAGTTTGGAGATGAAAGAGGGAAAAATAATCTTGCAAAGGTTTTTTATTTCTGAAATTGTGATAAATCTGTGTCTGTGTTAAATTTGGCATCTAAAGAATACAGACTGCAGTGTGAAGACTTTTTGTATACTTTAAAGGAATGCACAACAAAAGAGACTTTGAGATGGAAACTTTGGTTGCCATAGTGATGAGACCTGAACTTAAAGAAAGTAAAGAGAAAATAGTGAGATCTCAAGGCTGTAACTGAGCAGGTCTTTCGCTGGCTGTTGTTTGATCATGGCCATGAGAAAAAATACAGTCAGACGGGGATCTATTGATGAATTAGCAGAGAAAATGATGCCAATCGATTTGACAGAAATGGTTTCAACAAATGGGAGATAAGATGGAAAATTTGGGGAAGGACTTGGGCAGTAAAATGGGAAATTTTGAAAAAAGAATGGCCAATGGTTTGTTGAATTAAAAGATGAAATTTCGTATGAAGCTTAAAAAATTGGAAAACTTTATGAAACAAGTGTCTGCAGAGGTGAACTAGTTTAATGAAAAGGTGGTCGGTCTTAGAGAATAAATTGAACACTTTTTATACAGATGGAAAGGCAGCTAGATAATTTAGCTTTATTGGAAATGAGATAAAAGGAATGCTGCTTGAGGTTTAGAGCAATTCCAGAGGAGGCTGAGGAGGATATCAGAGAGAAGATGGTCATAGCTCTAGCTATCTTTTAGATTGTGAGCAGGAAGAGATGCAATTAGAAAATGACAAAGTATATATAATGAGTTCCAGGTTTGCCAAAATAAGAAATGTCCCAAGAGACACACTGGTTAATTTTGTAAGAAGGAATGTGAAGGGGCAGGTCCTGCAACAACGTTTTAATAGAAACTAAAACATTGACAATATTGATATAATTGTTTTGAAAGAAATTCCTATCAGAATTCTACATAAAAGAAAATATTATAACTTTTTGGTGGAGAAATTAAGACAGAAAAAGATTGTTTTTTTATGGGACACCTCAGGTGGTGTGATTTTACATAAAGAAACCAATTTAGACTGAATTCAGTCCAAAAGGCCAGAGATTTCCTAGAAAGATATAGTGACTTGGAAGAGATGCCATCAGAAAGTCCAGCAGACCTAACAAGAGAGCAACAAGAAGATTTGGGCAAAGGAGTCAGAACTAGACATGGGCACGATCAGCATTGCGAATGGAAAAAACCTACGAACAGCTTGTTTGTCTGTTCACGAACAAGCCATTCGTGAAGCCCCATTCTAAATGAACAAGTGGAGGTAGTTGCGAGCCTCGTTCGTTGCCTTCATCAGCTGTTTGTCAAGCCAGATAGTCTGGCGCCTTTCAGTCAATTCCCCTGGCAACGGAGGCAGGGAGTGAACGCTGTCTGAACTCCTTCTGGCTTTCCTTCTGGCTTTAACCCTTCAAAACACTTCCAGCAGAGAGTCCCATTTTTGCTACTATGAAGAGAAAATGACAGCAAAGGGGGGGACCCATGGATCATGCCTTTCCCGGGGTGCAATCTCTCTGAAAACTTGGGGGAGGGGTCTTCGGAGGACAGTGAGGACTATGTCCCCTGCAAATTTGGTGGGTATTGGACATTGGGAAGGTCAGTTTGTAATCCCTCAACGTAGTTTCCAGCAGAGTGCCCCGTTTTTGCCACTGTGAAGAGAAAATGACAACGAAGGGGGAGACCCATGCATCATGCCTTTCCTGGGGTGCAACTTCTCTGAAACTTGGGGGGGTCTTCGGAGGACAGTGAGGACCATGTCCCCTGCAAATTTGTTAGGTATTGGACGTTGGGAAGGTCAGTTTGTAACCCCTCAACGTAGCTTCCAGCGAGGCGGTGAGTCAAGATCGTAATCAACTGTGTCAAACACTGCTGACAATCCAGTATCAGCAGCGCTGAACCAACTCAGACCAGATGTCTGCAAACGTCGTCCGTGAGGGTGACCAGCAGCATCTCCGCCCCATGTCCTGGCTGGAACCAGGACTGAAAGGGATCTAGGGTCGAGACATCATTCAGAAAACCCTTAATCTGTCCCACCGCCACCTCTTCAATCACCTTTCCCAGAAACGGGAGGTTTGAGACTGGGTGATAATTGACCAGCTCAGTAGGGTCCAGTGATGGTCTCTTCAGGAGAGGTCTCACCACGGCTTCCCTTAGTGGCCCGGGAAAACCCCCAGTGCCCAAGGATGTGTTAACAATGGCTTCCAACGAGGACCGCAGACCATTGGCACTGGCTTTTACCAGCCACGATGGGTATGGGTCCAGGGGGCACGTGGTGGGCCTAACTGATTGCAGGGTCCTGTCAATCTCTTCCCTGGAGAGTGGACTGAACTGATCAAATATTGGCCCTAAAGACGGCCAAGGGGTCTCAAGTTCCTTCAGTGTATCAACTGTGGCTGGCAAGTCACAGTGGCGAGACAAAATTTTTTCAACAAAAAAGCTCCCAAAAGCTCACAGCTGATGTCCAAATTCTGAATTTGGCAGCCTCCCCCTGGAAGGGAGACTAGTGACCGAACCACATTGAACAATTTTGCTGGGTGTGAGCTAGCTGATGTGATGGAGGCTGTATAAAACTCCTTCTTCACAGCCTTCACCGCCATCTCATAGGCTTATACCAATTTCACATCAGAGAATCCTGAATAAAATTGCGAGGCCAGATACTGAGAGCATTTGGTTTTATCAGGCAAGCGCAGTTGCAGTCAATGACTGACTGCATCTCCAAGCTTCCCTCCCTTTCTTTCTCTGTTTTTTTTCCTGCCAGAGGAGGGGGAGTGAGTGAGAGGTCAATCAGTGCAGGAGCTTGAGCAGTCTGGACGATCAGGGGATACTTTGATGGGAGACCGCCTTTTTCAAAAACTGCAAGGAGTTTTAAAAAGACAGGCTTGGCTCAGATCAAGCTTCATTTTGTGTGGATTTCTCTGGAGGCTATGGAGAGACTGGACTGTGAGAGTGCTGCTCTTACTTCCTCTGGCCTGCTCTCTTTGCCTTTGGATTACTGCCTGCTGCCTTGATCTTGTTGCAGCTGCTGCTTGCCTGGAGGAAGACTTGAGAGCTGCTTTCCAGTGTGTTCCTGAGGAGGGTCACCTGAGGATCTGACTGTAACTGAACCTGGTTTGAGAGTCCTAAGACCTGTTTTCTTCCTGTTGCGGGGGGGAGGGTGTATTGTGTGGGGAGGTGATAGGGAAAGAGGGAGGGGCAAGGTTTGGTGTAGTGGTTAAGTGCGTGGGACTCTAATCTGGAGAACCAGGTTTGATTCCCCACTCCTCCGCTTGAAGCCAGCTGAATGACCTTGGGTCAGTCACAGCTTCTTATTGCTCTCTCAACCCCTCACCTCACAGGGTGATTGTCGTGAGGATAACAACACTTCATAAACTGCTGAGTGCGCATCAAATTGTCTTGAAGAGCAGTATATAAATTGAATGTTATTATTATTTCTTAGCCAATGTTTAATAATTGCTTTTGCTGTTGGAGGGTGCTTTTAGTTTTGCTGCTAAGAGTTGTTAGCAGTTCTGGGAGGGAGGGGGAGATTGCTTTTTTGAGGTTGTTGCTTTAAAGACAAGAGTTGCTTGCTTTGCTGCTTGTTAGTGTTTTTAAGAATTGTTCTGGGCGGGGGGTAGTTGCTTAAGCAGTTGCTTGCTTTAATTTACTGACTTTGATACTGATGTTGGTTTGCTTGCTTCAGTTTGGTTCTGGTGGGCTTTGTTGGTTTAGCTTGCACTGGGATTTGCATTTTGGAACTGGCTTTTGGATAATGGCCAGGGGTTGCCCTTTTGCTTAAGGTTTCTTTGCCCTGGAAAGCCTTGGGATGTTTCCCCCCACAATGGAGAGTGGGGGGCAGCTTGTTCTGGGGTCCACAGAATTGAACCCTGGTCCAATCATCCTGAAACTGATGGGGTCTTTAGCGGACAGGAAAAGCTAGGATCTCTGCAAATTTGGTGATGTTTGCTTGAAAAATGTCCCACCCCCTCCTCCTGATCGTTTTCCTCATTGGGAATGATGGCTGGATATATTTGTGATTCTGTAATTTTACTGAACCAGATTAGGAATAACCTGGATACAAGAGATATAAACGGAAGAAAGCATGATTATAAATCATTGTAACTGTTGGTGTCTTACAGCTTATCAATACTGGTGCTTTCAAAGCAGTATGGTTGGAACAGTCCCAAATTAAAATGTTTTGGAATTTTTTTTTAAATGATTAATAATAAAGTATATTTTATTAGCTAATCCACTAAATATCTTAAGGTTTCTAATACTTAAACTAGTTGGGAAACTGGTTATGGCTAAAGATCTTGGTAACAAACAAGCAGCATCACCATGATCCTCCAACGACGACAGCATAAAGAAGACTTGGAAGATTTCTGATATGCTGAAATTTAACAGAATATGTCTCTCAGTTATACAAGGAAAAATAGAGACTATTCAATCATTTATTAAATGTTACAAGTTCAAGAGTCCATTGGGACATTATATTCTTTTCCCTGACAGAGTACATCTGTTAATAAACATAGATCTTCTTTGCTCTTCTTAGCGAATTTTTAACAAGCCTACAAAACATCTAGAAGACCATTTTAATGTACTTCCAATTAATTGCTACTGTCTGCTACTAAATATGCATTCAATGTCAGCAAGGAACATAATCACTGCCTAAAGGGCTAACAGAATATCCTGCTTCCATTCGCACTGTGCCAGTCACAGACATCACTCTGTGTTTCAGTTGCCCAGATGGATTGCTACTGCCTGTGTATCTTTTATACATCTGTTCCAAGTACCTCATTCTTTCAAAAGCCAAATGACTACCTTTTATTACAGGATTCTTTTTATACAGGAGCGCTTTAAACAAAAAAACATAGATGTTTCACCAGACCATCCTGATGAGTAACTTCTTTAGCAGTCATATTTTAAGATTTTCTGCTGTTACAAAGAAGGACTAAAACAGTACATGTACATGTAAAATTGAACCACCACTGGTAATTCAATATTATCACCAAACTGGAGATTTGTCATAAATAGCAGCCAGAAAGCTTGGGATTTTGCTCTGTCTCTTATCTAATATAGATCTCTCCATCCTACAGGTCTGTGAACCAAAAAGGATAGAACTTAAGTCATTATAAAGACCACTAAACATTAACTGCCCATATAAATTTTAGCCACCTTAATGCTGATGTAAAAGCAATCACAGATAATGTAATATTTGCTAATCTCCTTATTGCTGTTTTGATTGAGCCAATCAAAGTGATTTCTGTTACTTAAATAAGAAACCTTGCACTCCTTTCCTTCATAGGCTCTTTGAGTTTATGAAGGGAGATGATCCACGGATGAGAAATAGTAAAAAAACCACTGTGCTCATATTTGTCATAATGTACACTAGGCAAAAGTCCTTTCTGTATTCCATCATGAACATTACTGACTTGAACTATAAGGAATGGAGACGGCAACTTTCTCTTCCGCCAGTACACTCTTATTTTGGAATTGAGGCCACCTTGAATATGTAATGCTTGATCACAAAAATCAACAGAACAGGTTCAAGTTAAATACATTTGCCATGAATTTAGATAGACTCACGTACATGAAGAATCCCCAAAACCCTTCTTCTTTCAAAATTGTCCTAATGGAGCTCAGTATACCCCTGTTGAGAAACAGAAAGGCTCAGGGAAAGGCTCTCACACCTCTCTTGAGTATGCAGATTACTGCAGCTGCTACCAGCATCCTTCCACTTGGGAAAGAACAATCGTACACATTTCCTAGACATAATCCATCTGGATAGTTTCCAGTAGGTTGCTGTGCTGGTCTACAGTAAAATAGCAGGATTTGAGTCCAGTGGTACCTTAGAGACCAACAAGATTTTCAGGGAGTAAGCTTTTTTCACTTTTACAAAATTACTTCCTCAGACATCTGATATCTGAAGAAGGAAGCTTTGACTCTTAAAAGCTTGTAATATGAAAATCTTGTTGGTCTCTAAGGTGCCACTGGACACAAATCCTGATAATCCACATGCAAATTCATCATGAGCAAGAGCCACTAGTGCTATAATCTTACTGTATGGACCAAGGGAAGCAAGGAGCAACAAAAGTGTTTCCATTCTTGAAAGCTCTGGTTGCTTTAAAGTAAATCCTAAGCTTTCAGAAGGGTCAAACATGACAGCAGAAAACTACTTACTGGTGGCATTTTTAGATGTAAATTTTAGCATAATTCTGTTAAGCTACATCTCAAAGATATGCCTATTTTTCCTTCTCAAGAGAAGTGTGCTAAAGGTAAAGATTTAACCATAGCTCCAATCATTTAGCACAAACACAGAAGTCATTTATTCAAAAGTTTCATGCAAAGGAATCTTAGAAACGCATGCTTTTTTGTGTCTAGTATGAGTTGTTAAATTTTTCAGCTGATCCCATAATGTATGAGTACCCCATACAACATGTGTCGCAAAATTTTGTGCAACAGCCTAGAAAATCCATCCTGACAATCCTTGCTAGTGTTTATTTTAAACATCGAACTCAAGAATACCAAGAGATTCTCACCTATATTTCACTTCTCGTCCTACAAACTGGACCATACAACGCATAGAGATTACTGTGAAAGAGACAGAAACGAACAAAGAAGCAATTGCGCACAGTTCTATGAACACGGCTCCAACACAAAGGCAACATTTCATCAGATATAGTTCTCCGCTCATTAAGAATCAAGGTACAGAAGCCAGCAGTCCTCTATAACAGTAAACCTGAAAAGGGGTATGTGATTTTCACCAATTTCTCTCCCCGCTCCACTGTTCTTATATTGTATACATTTGGTTCAACACAGGTATGAGAGATGAACAGCAACCCTTTTCTGCTACTTACAAATATTTCTCTTTGTGCTCTCTGTAGCAAGAAACCTCCTGCTGATGAAAGCAACTCTTCTACTAAAACAAGGCCTTCTGCACTCAAGAAAAACGACCAGCATCAGCAGAAAAGTTTCACAGGGTCCAACCTTTAGACTTTCAAGGACTTCATTTATGTTATTACATGGTTTCCTGACTGGAATCCATAACAGTAATAATGGATTTCATATAATTGCTGCAGAATGGTAACGCGTAAGCGGCAGCAGCTTAGATCAGGAAAATAGTTTTTCTATGAACATCATTCTGTTTTTAAGTGGCAGTCTAGGAGTAGCCTGAACAAGCATTTCAAACACACAATCAAGTGTCTGGACAGTTTTTGCTACCCAGTCAGTGGCTAGGATCCCATGGTAAATTTCCACTAGCTGGAAAGGGAAGACGATTTGGCTGTCATGGTGCTTCTGAGGGTCCCTCGTCTCCCAGGTGCAGCATTTCAGGGAACACTTTGTGCAGGGATGGGAGTGGGGAGTCTGGGAAGTCCCATTTGGCTGATGTAGTGGCTCTTCAGAGTCTCAGGTAGAGCTCTTTCATATTACCTACTACCTGATCCTTTAACTGGAACTGCCAGGGATGGAACCTGAGACCTTCTACATTCCAAGCAGATGTTCTACCACTGAGCCATGGCCCTGCCAATGGATTCAAATTCCAAGCACATTGTTGAGTAACACAAGACTAAATAAAAACTGATGGTTCTTGACCAAGCTACAGGATTAATGTTCAAGCAGAGAAAGGGGCTGAACAAGCTTACCATGCAGCGGATGAGAAATAACTCGGGACACACACTGTATCATCATCTCATGGGAGGTCTAATAAAATATAAACAGAACACATCACAAATCACCTTCTGGCTACAACTGACTCCACAATCAGTTACATGGGGAAACTGATTTTAAAAGAACGCATCTTAAATTATTTTCAAACAAGAAAATTTTTTGTGTGGCTACACAGAATGTAGGAATTCCCATGGTCTCTTCATTATCTTAAATCATTCCCTTTCTCTCATAGTTTCATTCCAATGTAACTGTATCCCAGTTTATTCAGATAAATGAGACTGTGAAGCTGAACTGTAATTAGAAGCCAAGGAAACATGGACAACTTTGCCTCTGCTGTACATCGAGACTACAGAAGTATAATGAATTCAGTCTCAAGGCAAATATTCATTTTCTTGGAAAGCTTTCCAAGCCTTCTAGCTTTATATATAATTATTTAAATAATTTTACTTCATTTTCTGAATGCCAAGTAAGTAAAGCTCTTAAACAAATGTGACTGACCCCATTTGTTAGTAGGGGAACTCAAGATATATGTTCTGTGCTAAACAGTCTCAAGACTACATTTAAATAATCACAGGAAAATATATCAGTAGGACGCATGCTTACTTACTATTCAAGAAACCTACTGGAGCAAGCATTCATATTCACGATTTCATGCCACTCACACAGGTTGTCATCAGAAGGAGGGACAGATCAACCTCCACATTGAACACGTTTGTTTATTCACTAAAATGTAAAGCTGTTAGATGGAGTTGCTCTTATCAAGTACAAAAAAAGTGGGTTCCACCTCTTTCACCACTTTCTTGAGGGATGTCTTCATATCATCCTTGTTTGAAACATGCTCCATATCCTCCAAAGGAAAGGCCTGGGGGATAGAAGAGAAAGCAGAAAGACCATAAACATGTTTCCCTTCACTTATCTTTCTATGATTAGTAATGCCTGGCGATGAGCTACTGACAGCACTATCAAGAACTCTGTTTTCTACAAACAAAATTGTGAATATACCCAATGCATAAGAAAAGAGCTGCATACTGCTGCACTCTTTATGAACAAGCATAATGGAAAAAAACGAGCTGAAAATACACACAGAAATTGCTGCTTTGTCTTGTTAAAGCAGCTTCCAGAATGCTGAACCAAATCTGGGAAACTAAATTGTAATGAGACCCTCCCACCATAAAAATTGTATATTTCACTTCGTTTTGTACCTTCTAGCAGCAGGCAGGCACTGGGCTTGCCTCGCAGGGCAGCATCTTGTTTTTCCTGAACACCTTGCACCAATCAGATCCCAAGGGGAGAGAGACCTTACATTATTAATTGACAGGAAGGGGGAATCAGACCAACATGTATGAGTGATCCCTCTCCCCCACTGCAACCTGGGAAATGGAGGAATTCAGCCAATCATTCTGCCTGCCTGCCCTTGGCTGATGGAGAAGATTGACAGTGAAAATGCCTCATTTTGCAGCAGACTACTGAGTATGAAAAGGATTTGGAATTACCCCTCATTGTGGGAACATAATTATAGACAAAGCCACACATATTTTAGTTTTTGTCATCTGAGAGGTAGGTAAAAGTTAAAGCTGAAAATAGGAAACAACTTTTGCAGTAAACAAATGGAAGTGTATTATTGGGATGGAAGAAAACAGCAAGAGTCCAGTAGCGCCTATAAGATTAAGGTGCTATTGGACTTTTGCTCTCTTCTACTGCTACAGACTAACACAGCTAAAAATCTTGATCTATTGGGACAAAAACAGTTTCATGTTCCATATCTGCATACTGAATTTAACACTTAAAATAATGAACTCTTCAACAATGTATTATGTATATTAACTAAACAAATGTATCTTTAAAAATGTGTTATGTAAGGGTATAGGAATTATTATCTAATGCTGGATACATTAGACATAAAAACCTGTGTACAGCACATTTTGAGTGATTAACACCTCATCTGGGTACAGAGTATGGGTCACTAAATGTGTGTGTGGTGGGGGGAGGTATTTGTGAATTTGCTGCATTGTGCAGGGGGTTGGACTAGATGATCCTAGTGGTCCCTTCCAACCCTATGATTCTGATTCCATCTTAAAAAGCATGTCACTCATTCCAAAAGAGAAAATATTTCATAGGAAGTTTTTTCCATAGCTCCCCCCAAATGTCCTATTTTTTTGTCGGAAAAACTGCAAAAAATCCTAGAACACCCTCCACTTTGTTTTCCCGATCTCTGAGCACAACGCCTAACCAGATTATAGAACTTTGGCATATTGTACAAGCAATGGTCAAGAGCCCTGCTTAGTCAATATACTCTGTATCTGTGGGTAAGAGGACAGGTTATCACATCTGCCTTTCCTCCAAACAGCTCAGGGTTGCACACATGGGGTGAGATCACCCCAGTTTATCTTCCAAACAAGCCACAGTGGTAAGTCAGTTGTGAGACAGTGACACGCTCAAAGCCACCCAGTGCTGGAGCAGGGATTTGAACTCAGGCAAACACAGTTATGTCCCCCTCCACCCTTTTCACCATGCTTTTGCTGAACAACAACTTCCACTTTCCAAAAACAGAGAAGGAAGCTGCTGTTCCCTTCTGAAGCTCTCAGCTGGGAAACCCGCAGAGGATCTTCTGTTGATCCCCAAGTACTTGAAGCAGCAAATCACAGCATGAAAAAGTTTGCATCCCAAGCTCTGGAGGAGCTTGCATGAGTCTCCCCATCCCCCACACTTCTAAATAACACACAGAAGGGAGAGAGGAGGCAGCCTGCTACATGTCCTAAATGTACATTAAATCAGCCAGTACTGAGCTGCCTTGCTTTTAGAGCTTTCTTGTACACAGCAAGAGGATATGGTGTGGAAGGCAGCCAACTTATCTTGGCAGAAGACAGAGCAGCACTTCTCCCATCCTTAATGAGGTGCTATCATTGAAGATTAGGATAGTGAAATCAACTGCCCCACTAGCAAAAGTGGAACAGGCCAAGAAGTTTCAAACTAAGACTTTCACAGGAAATAAAGGATCACTTCAAGGAGATCAGCACCTAATTATTTTAGTGAGTTTGAAGATCTTCAGACATTCTCAAAACCATTTGATGGTAGGGTTGCCAGGTCTCCCCAGCAACTTCTTCTCTTCATGCATGTGCCCTTCTACAAGTGATGTCATAGGGAGTGCTCTTGGGCTTTATTTCACCCCATTTGAGGCTTAAATCAGCTCTGAGCAAAGCGCGGGAACACTCCCACGGGCAGCACAATGACTGGGAACGTGTGCAGAGAGTGTTTTCCCAGGTTACCTGCCAGTAGCAGGAGATCACTGGGCAGCCTACCAACTCCTGCTGATTGTTGGCGATCAGCAGAAAGGAGGGCAAACCACTGGCAGTCTGTTGGAAACCTGAGAACCCTATTTGATGGTGACTTATTTAATTTAAAATATGGTCCAGGAGGGCCATCAGCATTTGCCTGGGATCAAAAAACCCTGAAGATTCAGAATATTCACAAAATAAGCAGTCAAAAGCATGCATAGAGAGGCTCAATTTACAAAATGATTTGTCGTCTTTGGTTGAAGGAGAGAAGCTATTATCACAACCCAAGCAGCTGCTGCTGTTCTTAATATCTGCTCTTTCCAAGACTACTTAAAAACATTTTTATAGCTGGAGCAGTTCATAGCTGGAGCAGTCCATATATCAATTCTGGAAGGCAAATTTGTTCCTTACCTTCTTCACTCGCCCTCGAGTTACAGTTGATAAAGTGCTAGAGATGATTCGAGGAGTAAGGCCACGGAACAGGCCCCTTTTCCCATCCACCTTCACAATGTGTCTGGCTAGGGAATAAAAGATGATGGTTACTCCAGAAGTTTTCTGGATTGCTAACTTTCAACTGACCAAAAATCCTCCTGAAATACGTATCGGAGAGTCCACGGCTTTTTATAAATTGGAGTTAACCCCTGGCACTTTCAACTAGTCTATTGACTGTGGTCAGCCTACCTGAAAGAGTTACACTGGATATTATTGGGTTAGGTCAGAGTGTGAAGAGTCCTTTAACTCGTGCTTAGTTGTGCTGCCTCCTTCCACCCCAAAGGGTTCAGGTTATAATCTGCAAAATGTTTTGAAAGGAATTGTATAGAGCCTAAGTTATTATAATCATAAACTGGTCAGATAAAGGAAAAGCTTAGAGCACCCATACTGTAATTATGTTAATATACTATAACACCTCTGAAGTTAGCTGCTCCAATACTACTAAGACTGCCTCATCTTCCATAACTTTTAATTTTAGGTTGGATTCTACCATTTATTTGCAGTTGCATATTCCTCAAACACAAGCAGCCTTTTTGATTGTTTTTTCCAAATTTCTTCAACCCATACCCTATCGTATTGTTTACTGAATGTCCCAACCATTGATCATATTGACTAACACTGTGTAACCCGCCTTCAGTCTCAATGAGAAAGGCAGATGATTAATAATGTAAATAAATAAATCTTTAAAAATATCAGCACATGATTCTTTACACCAGAGGAACAATGGAATGAAATGGAAGGATCCAGCCCTTGGAGTATGAAAAAAAATGCTACCATGCTAAGAAACCAATGATATAAAATAATCCTTATTAAGCAGCCATATTATTTAGTCCTTCAGTTGATCAAGAGATGTTTACTATATAAGGTATAGCAACCAGAAAGCAAAATAAAATAATAACAAAGCTACCAGATTTGTAATATTTGGATAACAATAAGATACAGTTACACCAGTCCAACAGCAGAACAGTTAGAAAGATGACCATCCTTCATACAGCACGATTTCAAAAACTAATTCTTTAATGAAGCAGCAATGTACATAAGTATATTGCTACTCTACTGATTATCTTTCCCTCCCTTTTAAGAGGTACTTCACCTTGTGCAATACAGACTACTAATGGACTTCTAAGAGATGCCAATATTTCTCCATTAATGGCATGATAGAAGGTTATGCGTTAAAATCTCAGCCATCACATAGGCTTTGTATGTGTCGCTTTCACAGAAAGCAACCCTTAACATGATACTGAGGAAATGGGTCTGTCCTTCAAGCTAAGATCTGTTTTGTAACTAAAAGATAAGAAAGCTACACATCTAGAATGATGTCTTAAAAATAAAAAGCTGTGCTGTGTAGTGGCATATCACATTTTAATGGCTTAATTAGTTATCAGTTACACAAAAAATTATACTGTCTCTCACACTAATTGTTCCACAGACCATATTAAACTTCCCTTGTTTCTGTTATGAAACCATTTGTGGTACAAAAGGGGTAAAAGAAAATAGCAATATACCCACAAGACCTATACATCAAGACAACCAACTCACCTCTTGACAAAGTTGCAGAAAACTTTTTAATGAACAAAAACATTTGTTAAAGCCACAGGGATATATCTGAGTCATATGAACATTTGATCTACCAACTGGGTTTGAGCTTCACATTGCCCTTACTGGGAAATGGACAAATCCTACTTGTGTTATTAGGACATGCTCACCATAAGTAAAAAAGCCAGGTAGGTATAGTACTTTTCTCCCCAACAAGTTTCTCCCAACAGTTGGAGGTAGAGGCTCATACCCGACCTTTAAAAGAAATATCAATCAGGCAACCTCTCCTTGCACATTTTCTCTGCAAACAGTGATCTTTATTCATATGACTATACCCTACATAGAACCTGAACATTTCCCATTTGCTCTCAGTTATGAAGCAGAAAGATTGCTCAGTTTCCCTCACAAATATAAAAACTCTTCATTCACCAGTCCAAAGTCCCACTAAACTTTCTTCTGTATTCTGCTTTACAAAGGAACACACACAATCAATATGTAGGTTTAGCGCAAGCTATTCTGGGGGACAAAGCACAGTTGTGCCCCACTAATAATAATACTAACTGCACTTCTATACCATTCTTCTAGACAGATTAGTGCCCCACTCGGAGCAGTCAACAGTCAGTATTATTATTAGTCTTAGAATATAGCTGGGGCTGAGAGAAGTGACTTACTCAAGGCCACCTGCTGAGCTCATGGCAGTAGCGGATTCAAACCAGCAGAGTGCTGATTCGCAGCCCAACCACTTAACTACTATGCTAAAGCAGCTAGCATTCCATAAATGCAGTCCTCCTGAGGGAAAATTGCTTGTGAGAATATCCACCAGTAAATAAGTATTCCCACCTGCCATTCTAAGTGGCTGGCTGGGAAGCAGAGTACTATGTGGCAACCAGCACACCTGTGCACAAGCAGACCTAAATGTAAAAAATTTCTACAGTTTGCCACATTTTAGTAGCCACTTTACAGGAGCAATGTAATTTAAAACGCCTGCGAAGCTTTGTTAACAGTACAACAAAACCTGGAAACAAGCCAGGAATGACAGGAAAATGGCATCATTCCTAGAGATGTTCTGCGACATTCAAGTTAGACCCTCCACTTTACTGTGCGAGGCAGATTAGGGCGGAGCGTGTGACTGAACCAAGGTTACCCACTAAGCTTCATGCCCAAGCGAGATTTGAACCCAAGCCTCCCAGCCCACCCTTCAAAGCACTACTCCACACTGATGATTAGTTCGCCTTGGCCAGAGGCTGAGACCTCGCGATTCCAGGTTCTGCCTCTCGATTCCTGAGAAACAGGGAGAGGCAGTTGCCTACAGAAAGGCTTAATCCCCGTGCACGCAGAACTGGCAACCTGGGGCTCTCACTCAACCGCACCTGCACCAGGAGCTTCACATAGAGCAGCGGGTGGCTAAGAGACGTGAACCCAGCGCTCAATGCCACGAACAGCGCGTCCGCCCCCTCCGCCGGGCCCGGTCCTGCTCCCGGCCCAGCCGCGGGGGGAGGCGCCGCAGGGCTACCAGAGGCGACCGCCATCCCCACTCCCCAGGCACAAGAAGAAAGCCTACTTCCGGTTACAAACACGGCCACATGACCAGATCCTCCGTGTCATGGAATGTGTGCGTCACACGTCACGCATGGCAACGGGCCGCTTTAGAGAGCTGTACGTCATTTCAGGCCTTAGCGACACTTCCGGACTAACAGCCAATGCAAAATACAGAGGGGTTCTGCCATAGAGATGCTAAAGGGTAGTGCGTCGATGCTGATAATAGCGGGAAAGGAACTCGTTTTTCCTCTTCTCTTCCCCGCCAGTGCTAACGTGCCATTGGGCGATACCATTATGTATGGAAGGATAGGGTCAGGAGAGTATGCGGAAATTAGGACCAGAAAACTGCTGGTTTTCCTTCAACTATGTTTCCTGGCAGTTCTTAAGATGACACTAAACCCTGTAGAGTGTTATTGTTGGATGTTCCTCTAGAGTTGCAGGGCAGTTCTGAGAGCCGACCCCCTCAGAATTTTATTGAAAATTGCCTCTTGAAGTGTATTCTGTGCATTGAGCTATTGGCGCCCTCTAGCGTTCCTCTCTGCCTAGTACAAGGCATGGTATGAACTCTGCTGGTTCTAGAGTTAGAGTGGTTGCAATTCCTGGTGATGCAGCATCTTGTTCCGTACACTGCATGCTTCAAATATGGACGAAGATAGAAGCTGTAGTACACCCTGGGGCGGGCATGTAGGAATGGGCACACGATAGGTGTGAACTACGGGGGGGGGGGCTGAGGGGCTCGCCCTCCCCCCAGATTTGGCCCTGGGCAACCAGTGAACTACCTGGGGGCTGAGGGGCTCAAGCACTTTTGGATTTGGCTGGGGGGGGGGCAAGCAGTGACAAACTCACATGAGTTATAATGGCAGATGAAGCACAGGACTGTCCCCCTTCCTGTTGTATCATATTACAATTTCCATGATTCTTTGGGGCTTTGTTCCTGGTTTTTGTTCTTACGTGTTTCTGTGTTTATTAAGAATTTATAAATTTTAAAAGGAGTTGCAGTTTATATAAACAATTTACAAATAAATGTTACAGAAGAATTAAGAGATTCTGATGGAAGATAAGTGATTTTGAAAATCAGGCTCCTGGAAGGCGAGATTTATACACTAGCAGCAATATATGCACCAAACAATGCAAGAGAAAAATTTTTATGAAAATGTTTTCCAATCCATTTTCAAGAAGATAATGATCTTTGGAGACTGGGATAATGGATCTAAAAAAAAAGATAGGTAAAAAACCCAAAGAATGCAAACTTCCCCAAAACATGTTTAATTATATGGAAACGTTACAATTGGAAGATGCTTGGAGGATCAAAAATCTGAATACTGGAGACAGCAAACACATTCAAAGATTGATATGCGCTGGATATAAAAAAACCACTGAGTTATTTATATTGTTTAGAAAAAATACTGAAGGAGAACATAATCAACTCTAGGACTAACATTAGACAACATGGAGCACTGGAGCTACATAGGAATACATATTGAAAGCAGCAGATAATATGTAAGGTAACAAAGTGATGAAGTCTACGGTCTCTAACTCATTAGCGAAGCATCTGAGACCCCTTCCCTACAATACAGCCCTCCCATTCGAGCAAACAGCCTTTTTGAATAGTTTTTTTTCCTGAATTTTGGATGTAATTATAATTGTGCTATTGTTTTTATTTTCCTTTCTCTTCTGCTTATATTTATAAAAATAAATTTTATATAAAAAAGAATGTATACAGTGCCTTAAAATACCTATGGCTGTGCCCCACACTAAGCAGCTTAGTCATTAACCCTGGCTGGCTGCACCCACTTTCAATATAACAACAGTCAGATTGCAAGGCCTCTGTTGGACATAATTGCAACATAATTGCTTGGCTCCAATTTACATCTGAAAAACAAAACAGTGGCCTACAGACTGGAAGCACTCAGTCTACATTACAGTTCCTCAAAAAGGGGATGCCAAAGAATGCAGCAGCTATTGAACTATCGCTTTAATTTCCCATGCAAGCAAAGTGATGCTCAAAATTATAAAGCGAAGACTCTTACCATATATGGAATGAGAAATGCCAGATTTCAAGCTGGATTCAGAAAAGTAAGAGGCACCAAAGATAACACTGCAAATTTACGATGGCTAATGGAACATACCAGGGAATTTCAGAAGAAAATCAGCCTGTGTTTTATAGATTATAGCAAAGCTTTTGTCTGTGTAGATCATGAAAAGCTATGGTGACTGTTAAAAGAAATGGTGCCACAACATCTGATTGTTTTGATGCACAACCTGTACTGAGGACAGAACATGGGGAAACAGAATGGTTTCCAGTTGGCAAAGGTGTCAGATAAGGATGCATATTTCTCCCTACCTGTTCAACCTCTATGCAGAGCATATCATAAGGAAAGCTGGATTAGATTTAGAAGAAGGTAGAGTGAAAATTGGTGGAAGGAACATTAACAGTTTGAGATATGCAGATGATACCATGTTACTGGCAGAAAATAGTGAAGACTTGAATGACTACTGATGAAGGTTAAAGGAGACAGCACCAAAGCAGAATTACAACTAAACATTAAGAAGACAAAAGTAATGACTTTTACACAATTTTAAAGTTGAGAAACTGAAATGTCCAAGATTTTCTATTCCTTGGCTTAATCATCAACCAAAAGGGAGACTGCAATGAAGAAATCAGAAGAAGACTGAGACTTGGAAGGGCAGCTGTGAGGGAGCTAGTGAAGATCCCTACAGATAAAGATGTCTCTCTGGGAACCAAGATCAGGATAATCCAAATTGTGGTATTTATTTATTCCCCATTATACTATGTATGGATGTGAAAGTTGGAGAGTGAAGAAAGCTGACAGGAAGAAAATTGATTCATTTGAAATGTGGTGCTGGAGGAGAGTTTTGTGGATACCACGAACAGCCAGAAAGACAAATAAATGGGTACTAGATCAAATCAAGCCTGAATTCTCCCTAGAAGCTAAAATGACAAAACTGAGACTATTGCACTTTGGTCATATCATGAGAAGACAAGATTCTCTGGGAAAGTCAATAATGCTAGGAAAAGTAGAAGGCAGTAGGAAAAGAGGAAGACCTAAAACGAGATGGCTTGACTCAATAAAAGAATCCATGCCCTCCAGTTTGCAAGTTCTGAGCAAATATGTTAATGATAGGATGTTTCATAGTGTTGCCATAGGTCAGAGGCAACTTGATGGCACATAACAACAACAACAACAAGACTCCACTTCTAATGCTGTCCCTTTCCTCAGGTTTCAGAGGGGGAGAAACCAGAGAGTTAGAAAGATGGACAGGTCAGGGCTTCTGTTTACTGTTTACTCCGTTAATGCCCGGAACTATTCTTTGATGTGTAGATTGCTAATCTCAGGACTTCCTCCTCAGGAATAGATTGGTAGATAGGAATCTATTCACTTTCCTATCAAAGTATGAAATTCCTATAATAACTCTTACTTCTTTTCTAAAACTAAGGCAAGTATAAGTTTGTTATTTTCTCTCTTTCACACTCACACCAGCCAGCATGCTCCAACCACCCATCCTCCAACCACCCATCATCATGTTTTCTCTTCAATCAATGCTACTCTGTTAAGGACCAGTTTCTGTTCCTTTTAATACAGAAAAGGCGAGTCTCTATTTTATTTTAATTTTCAGTTACTTTATCATTACATTGTATTTTGGAAATGAAACACTGGGAAAGGGTAGATCCTATGTTTTCTTGTTGAAATAGCTTTGTTTGTTTGCTTGCTGTTTTTTGGGGTGGGCTGGTTGTGGGAGAACAGTTAGTTTTTTCATGGTGGTGGTCGTGGTGGGGGCGCTGCTTCAGCCACTCCTAAGCTCCTCTTTCAATTTCCATTCCATTTTTAAACGGAGAGGTGGTGTCTATTGCAGAAAAGGACATTTCCTAAAATGGCAGCCTGAGTGTTGTCTCTCTGAAACAATGAGAAAGCCCATTTGCATGAACAAGATTGGGGGCAGTGCAGATCAGAGGCCTTCTTAAAATTTCCTTTTGCCTTGTGTGTAGCCTGGAGAGAACATTCTCAAGGAATGTGCACTTAATTATGTGATGTTGTTAATAATGTGTTCTGAATGTCTGTGTTTTTAAGTTGGAGTTTCTAAGCAGTATGCTACAAAAGCAAGGTATATACAATCCTAGGTAGTATAACTGTGAGTTTTCTTTGGGGTTGTGACTAGCACTGTTCTGAATTGTCTCAAAAAGTTCTTGTACTCACTTATAGGATAAGAGTTTGAAATGAGAAGAAAGAGATTGTTATTACTCTGAACTCTGCACAGTGCTCAGAAATCGAGTGCATAGCAACTGTTTTGTATTCTGCTCTGGTTCAGACTTCAACCACACATTTACCAAATGAAGGCATCTGTGATGCCACAATTTAGTAAATTTCAGTACTAAGTCACCCTTATGAATAACAAGCAAACCAACTACTATAGGAGGCAAAAAAGATTCCTTTAAGGTATTTAGTAATTTTTATCGAAATTTTTTTGATTATATAAAGTGCAGACAGTGCTAAAGTGTATCAAACACATACAAAAGTTATACTAAAGTTATAATCCAATATCAGTAGCATCCACATACTAATACACGATCAAATTTCACAGATTCATGACCATAACAGGTAATTCATAACCATAATAGGTAAATACTCCAGCTGGGACAGTAATCATATCACTTCTTTTTCAGAGTGCGGACCATTCTCCAAATGGGAGTAGAGCTGTAAGTTGTCTTCCCAACAGCCTACGGGTCTTATGCCAGCCAATTATCAATTCCCGTTTCACTGGACAAGCTTCCTAATGGGCATAATATCACAAATGGTCTCACCATACTCAATCCCATTAAACCAGTTGAAGAAATTCAACGGAGCATTGCCGTGTCAGAATCTAGACTCCTATAAATGAACGTCCAGGAGAACTTTAAAAATGTTCCCCTACAGGCTTTTCTGCGCTGTCTTTCTTAGTGTCAAATTTGTGACCATTAGTTTGTCCTATACACATGGTATGTATATTTGTAGATCTTAAAGTGACGATCCTAAAAGTGAATTTCAAAAACAGGACACAGCAGGAGATCGCTGAGATAGCACTATAACCACTGGCCAACTCCCACCTTTTCCTAGATTTGGTCCAGCCCAGGGGCCACGGGTGCTTGGGTCCCCCTAAATTTGTGTGGAGCCCCTCCCTAAATCCCCCATGGCTCTGCCTCTATAGATGTGGCAATGGAAGCCCCTCCCTGTGGTGTCATTGGCTCCTCCCTGTGATGTCACTGGGCCCCAATTCTTTTAAGGACCGGATATAGCAATGCCTCTGACCCAGCCCCAGCCCCCCCCCCCTGGGAAATTGGAAAATCTACGCCCCTGGTAAGCCCATGGCAACTTTAGGGAGTCCTAGCAATGGGTTTCTTCTTTGCTCCCACTGGAGGAAGTACATTGGCACTCATGCTGCTACAACTGTCAGATTAAGACGATACACTCCATGTCTTTATTTATTACAAACATTAACAGGTGTCTTCACAGAGTTCCTTTGCAGTGTGTGTGTGTGTGTGTGTGGTTTCTGTTTCCTGTATTAGGACTTCTGGCTCCTTTCTTCCTTTGGCCTAGTAGTAGGACTTCACATTTTACTATAAATAACCAACTGACATACTGAACCCAAACTCTAATAAGGCCCCTCCCATACATGCCTTGAAAGGCAAAAAAACCCTTAGTTTTATCAGGATTTACTTAAAAGGATACACCACAGGGGCGGAATTAAATGAAAACAAGAGTTCATAATACACAATAAATACATTATTCAGATTTTCTCTGTGTGTGTGGTGTGGATAGGCTTGCCATTCCCCTGCCAGGGAGGGGGGGTGTCCCCTGCTCCCACCTCCTCCCCCCAGCCCCACTTACCTGGCCAGTGGGGGGGCACATCCGGGCGGTGCGGGTGCACCCCCAGGCAGCATGGCGTGCCCCCACACCCTGCTGTAGCATGCTCCCACGCCCTGCAATGGGCCCATTTCAGGCCAAATTGGGCCCGGGGGGGGAGGGATTCAGCCCTTTGTGGAGCGCTCTCGCGCTCTCGGACCGTGGATGATGTCACTTCCCTGAAGTGATGTCATCATACACACCAGGAGCGCACACGCGCAGCAGAGAGCTCCAAAGCCAGTGAGGGGGAAGTGCAAGCATCCCAGTCTTCTGCTGGGGGACTTAAAGGACCTGGCAACCCTAGTTGTGGAGGAAAACCCAAAGCAATAATATTGTTTGCTAGAAATCACTCTGTGTCTACTGCAATGAGTGACCTGCACATACACGCTAAGAACAGGCACGTGCACCAGGTGCCCGCCAGTGGCGGGCAAACTCCTGGGGATTTGCCCCCTTATCTGTTTATTACTAAGTGATCGGCGGGAGGGGGCAAACTCCTGGAGCGTGCCTGCCACTGACATGCACTTCAGGAGCGCACGCCATGCATGTGCTCCCACCCCTTGTGTTGGCCGTGGGAGCATCCCTGCGCTCCGATTTGGCCCCAAACCAGCCAAATCGGAGCGTGGGAATGCTCCCACAGCTGGCGCTACGACGTCACTAACAGGAGTGACGTCGCCACGCACTTGGTGCGGCGATGTCACTTCCGGAAGTGACATCATCATGCTCCCGCCGGAGTGCATGTATGCTGATGCACGTGCACGAGGGTGAGTTCCAGGCCCCTATTCTCCCGCTGAGAGGATAGAGGGACCTGGCAGCCCTATGCATGTAAGAACTAGCTATTTGTGGGCACTGCAAGTAATCACTGTAAAACATGATACTAAGATCCAAATTATGATATCCTAATGTTAAAAAGATTAGCAACAAAGCCCATTGTGTTTAACAATACAACAGGCTCTAGTGGGGCCATGTGAGGGCATGTGCTGCTCCTGCAGCATTCCTGCATTCTGGAGCGGTCTGATTTTGGCCTCAAATGGGCGGAAATCAGGCTGCATGGAGCACAGGAGCACTCCAGGGCCCATCGTGCCACCCTGGCAGCGTTCATGCACTCCGTACCAGCCCAATTTGGCCTCAAGTGGGTGGAAATCAGGCCGGTGCGGAGCACAGCAGCACTCCAGAGCCCATCATGCTGCCCTGGCACTAATCCTGCACTCTGCGCCAACTCAATTCAGCCTCAAACGGGCAGAAATCAGGCTGGTGCAGAGTGCAGGAGCTCTCCAGGGCCCGTTGCACTGCCTCGGCAGCATTCCAGCGCACTGCACCAGCCCAGTTTGGCTTCAAGTGGGTGGAAATTGGGCTGGTGCAGAGTGCAACAGCGCTCCAAGGACCAAGGACCCTGGCCTGCTCTGTGCATGTTGAGGGCCATGCCGTCATGCTGGGCCTTCCACTGCCTTGGCGGCTGCAGTGGCACAACCCTCTGGAGACCCCAAGGAGGCTGCTGCAGTAACAGAGAAGGCCAGTGCGGGAGCGCAGCCCTCCCCGCCAGTATGCTGGGCAGTAGTGCCGGGCCGCACTGGGCCCTCCCGTGTGGGTTGCCAGGTCCAAGTTGGGAAATTCCTGCTGCTGTGGAGCCTTGGGAGGGGTGTGATTAGGGTTGCCAGTCTCCAGGTAGTAGCTGGAGATCTTCTGGAATTACAACTGATCTCCAGGCAAGAGAGACCAGTTCCCTTGGAGAAAATGGCTGCTCTGAAAGGTAAACTCTATGGCATCATACCCCACTGAGCCCCCTCCCCAAACTCTGCCGTCTCCAGGCTCCACCTCCCAAATCTCCAGCAATTTCCAAACTTGGACCTGGCAACCCTAGGCGTGATGGCCCTCCCCGCCCCCTCCTAAGCAAGCCATATTAGCAATGATTCTTTATCCTCGTGCAGGCCAGAGTGCACCTGCATGGGGATAAAAAGTGAATCGGTCGCCAGGTCCAGGTTGGGAAATTCCTGGAGATTTGGAAGATGGAGCCTGGAGAGCACAGGGTTTGGGGAGGGGAGAGGTCTCAGTGGAGTATAATGCCATTGAGTTCTCCTTCCTGAGCAGTCATTTTCTTCAGGGGAACTGGTCTCTGTCACCTAGGGGTGCCATTCCCCTGCCCAGGGCAGGGGATCCCTCACTTCCCCACATCCCAAATTACTTGGTTGGTGGGTAGGGTTGCCAGGTTCCTTGATTCCCCTGGTGGTGGACTGGGAGCTGGCACTCACCCTCCGCAGTCCTTGTCTCTCTGGGAAGTGACGTTATCACGTGAGTCAAAGGGTGGATCTGGAGATCAGGGGGCAGGGCCACCAGCCATGTGACCATTTTCAAGAGGTTCCGGAACTCTCTTCCACTGTGTTCCAGCTGAAGTTGGTCCACATTACTCACACCCAATATTGCAATGTTTAAATGTTCCATTTATGTTTTATGATTTCTAGCTTACCTGGCTTCATACGTCTAATGTTCCATGTTCCTATTATGTGTGTTACACAGCTTTGGATGTTCCTTTTGCATCCGTTTGCATCCACAACTGGACATCCTTTCAGTTTTAATCCAGTCCCATCATTAAGAATGGTGCTTTCTTACTTGTCCTCAGCTCTTTCCCAGTGGCCAATTGAGTGCTATCCAACCTGGGGCATCCTGTCTTCCAGCACTATATCTTTTTTCTTTTTGGATTGTCTCATCATAGCGTTTTCAGGGTAAGAGATCAGCAGAAGTGGTTTACCGTTGTCTTCTTCTGTGCAGTGCTAACCAAGGTTAGCTGAAGTGACACTGCTGTTGTCTGTGAAAGATCCTCCACCGGTGTCACCTTCCACTACTGCTGCTGCCCAGTAGCTTGCCTTCAAGAATTCCTCCACTCCCATCACCACTGGAACAGTCAGTTCTTTTCTGCTGAAGCGACTGTTGATTCCTGAAAGGGGTGGATGCATCTTAGTCTGGTGTCTCAGCTTTGACCATTCTGTGTTGAGTGACTCTTCCAGTAGCTTAGACTCTTGACCAAGCCTGTGCTCCTGATGGTGTGGCTCTCAACTTCACTGACACACTCAAACCCCCTCATCACATTAAGGTGTGTTTTCAAGAGGAGGTGGTTGTATTGATCTTTAAAGCTCTACATGGCTTGGGACCAGCATACCTTAAGGACCTTCTTCTCCCATATGAACCTAACCATCAACTATGGTCATCTTCGGAGGCCTTGCTTCAGGGGCCTTGCGTTCTGAGGCTAGATGGGTGGCGACCCAAAAAAGACCTTCTTGGTCATGCACCAAAACTTTGGACCTCCCTCCCCAGGGAGATTTGCCTGTCTCCCTCTGTCATTTTCTTCCAACAGTAGATGAAGACTGTTGTTTCATTCGGCCTTCCATCCTGGTTGTGTGTGTTATCTTTTAAGTATATACATTTTTTTACTGCATTTATATATGCATTTTAAATTATCTGTTTAATTATCTGTTGTTCACCACCGTGGGGACCCTATTTTGTGTGGAAAGGTGGCATATAAATGTTTTAAATAAAATAAAAAGACACGTTTGGTATTTAAGTCCATATTCTTTATATTCACACACAGGCATTTTTGCTTAGCCTTCTGGGAAGTGTAGTCTCTCTCCCATCACTGAATTGCCCGACTAACCATCTATGACTCTGAGTAAAATTATCTAATGTACTTTGAAGATGCAAAGCCCCCTGCAAGGCAAGGAAGTGAAACTTCACTGCCACAGTCACCGTGAAGCTGCAGAGCTGTTTGGTAGAAGTTTGAGGCCAATGAACATTTGGCCCTAGGGACGTTGAATGTGGTGTTCACCTATGTAAAATATCTGTCACATGGTTTATGGTATCCCTAAGTAGAAGAGATCAGTTGGGCACAGGGTGAGGAGGGAGTCACCACCACCAAGGCTTGTTGCATGCTCCAGCAGAGCCATTTCCTAACAATTAAGGCCTGTTGAGAAGGCATCTACAATTATTAAGAAACATTTACTATTTCTTTTGTCATAGGCTCTGACTTCCCCCAGGCATGCCGCTTTAGGCCAGACCTATAAGATAGAATAGATCCACAGTAACCAAACCCAAACTCACAACAGTATTATTATATACGTATAGGCAAGTAATCATACGATCAAAATCATGTGTTACTGTTCTATCTGTAGGCACAGATTCAAAGGTCACAATATTGTGGTTTAACCCTATATAGTACTGCCTGCAAAAAATATAAATATTCAAATGGTATTTCAAGGTTGTCCTTATAAAAATTTGTTGTTGTAGAATGTCCTCTATGTTTTTTTTAAATTAACTTTTATTCAAATATAGACAATACATAAGTAAACACATAAACAGTTTTGTAACCTAGGAAAACAGTCAATACATTAATTACCATGAACAGATTGAAATAACATTGTTATCTTAGATTATCAACTTTTTAAGTTACGAGTTAAGAGCAATTTAGTTTTGGCAGAGATATATGATCAGTTCAGTTCAGAGACTCTCTGATGTACTCAGAGGTCTATAATCAGAAAATTTTGGTAGGATATAGTTGCTAATTGTGGATCTTTAGCTGAGAGAAAAAGGTTGCCACTTTACTGCGAAATTTGATGATTTAGAATAATTTGGTAAATGCTGTATTCTTTCTGTAACCTTATCCATAGCCATAGGTTCCCATATTTTGTTAAACCATAACGCTTACTTGGGGTGGATGTGGAGATTTCCAGCATGATGCCACGGTTGTTTGGGCTGCAACTAAAAATGAAGTAATCTGGTCCTGTCGAATTTGTGGAATTGAAATATCTTGCCACATATCCAAAAAAATAAGTTCAGGTTTTAGAGGGATATTATAATTTGTAATGGCTGTGATCTGCTGCAAAATCTCTCCCCAGAATTCTTCTATATACGTACATTGTCACCAGCAATGGGCAAATGTGCCCACTTTGCCAGAATTTTTCCAACATGGCGAGTTTCTGGATGTTATCCTAGATAACTTTTGTGGTGTAACATACGACCGGTTAATTATTTTATATGTTTGTAGGTTTGTAGTTATAATAACCTGAGATTTAATTAGCCTCCATACCCAGATTTTTTCCCAATCCGACATTGGCCTTAAGATATTACAATCTTGTTGCCATTTTTGATATAATAATAGATTGTTTTATTTATTTGTAAACGGATGTCATATATTTTGGCAATAAGACTTTTACATGTAGAATTAGATGCCCCTAGCAATTCCTCAAAATGTCCTCTATGATTGAAGATGAAAATGAGTCAGAATCAAAACCACGTAGTGCTTTTAAATATATACTTTACAATTTTATTTACACAACAAGTCTGTAAGGCAGATCTCAATTCTTTCTCCTTTGCTGGTGTTACAGAGCAATTGTGCCTTTGCTGAGTCACCTGCTGAGCTACAGTTGCCAACTCCTGGTTGGGAAATCCCTGGAAATTTGGGGGCAGAGCCTGGGGATGGAAGAGAACTTGGGGGGGGGAGGTATAATGCCATAAGATCCTACCCCTCAAAGCACTCGTTTTCTTCAGGGGAACCACTTTATGTCATCTGGAGATCAGTTGTAATTCCAGGAGATCTCCAGGCCCCACCTGGAGGCTGGCAATCCTATGCTGAGTTGGGATTTGAACCAGTCTTTTTTTTATATTTTAGTGCTGCTGTCTACTTAAAGTAGGGTTGCCAGCCTCCAGGTAGTGGCTGGAGATCTCCCGGAATTACAACTGGTCTCCAGGCCACAGAGATCAGTTCACCTGGAGAAAATGGCTACTTTGGGGAGTGGAATTATGCCATACCAAGGTCCTTTCCCTCCCCAAACCCCCCTTTCTCCAGGTTTCTCCAGGTTCCTCCCCCCCCCCCCCAAGATCTCCAGGAATTTCCTAACTTGAAGCTGGCAACCCTAATTATTAAAGTGAACCTAAGCATAGTTACATCCTTTGAAGTCCATTAACTTCAATAGTATTAGAAGAATATAACTGTTTAGAATTGCCCTGTAAAGCAGTCATAAAACTCTTTAAATCCTGCTCCTTTTATGCTTTGTACTTCCTCTTAGCTTTTCCTTTTATGATGTATCCAAATATTTGCAAAGGGCTTTCCCCCCACCACAACGAAGACAATAATTTGCAAGTTGCTCAGAAAAGTGAGTTGATCTGTCAAGTCATTTTTGTATGTTCCAGAAACATCTCAAGCAAAATAACTGTAGGCTCTGCACAATTCACGTCATTTCCTCGTGGATGCTTCATACACAACTTTTGAGTTGCAGATTCAGGTTCAGCTCGACAGGATTCAGCCTGATGGAGGAGAAACAGAGCCATTCGCCGATCTCTGTGGTTAAACTTGTGGGTGTATTTGAGAACTTCAGGTACAAGGGGATGTTTTGGGATGCTTTGTTCAACTGCAAACTAGGGGTTAAAAGCAGAAATTGTATGCTGCAATGAAATTTGTAAACTTGCAATTTGTTAAATTTTGATGTGCTTCTGACAATGTTCTTGGATCCTACAGTTGAAAGCAAGCGATTTTGAATTGGGGCACCACAAAGCTAATTTAGGACTAATTTCCACTTACCATTACCAGCACAGTGTCTCCAGTCCAAATTGGGGGCTTTTGTTTCTGCTATGTAGGGATAAAAACATTATTGGAGGATACTGCACTGATGGGCCAGCAGTTGGTGTACCCAGTAAGTAATTTCATGATTCAACAAGTTTTTATTTATTGGGCTACATTTTCATGCATTTGCGTCCTGTGGCACCTTAGAGACCAACAAAATTTTCCAAGTGTAAGCTTTTGAGAGTCAAAGCTGCCTTCTTCAGATACAGGCAATCTGAAGAAGGGAGCTCTGACTCTTGAAAGCTTATATTTGGAAAATCTTGTTGGTCTCTAATGTGCCTCTGTACTCAAATCCTGCTGTTCTACTGCAGACCAACATGGCTCTCTACTTGAAACTAGTTTCATGCATTGATGCTCTTTCAGAGCTCTCTGTGAATGAGTCAGGCATAGCTAGCACAGCAGGTTGTAACATGGGCTGAGCAGAGGGTACATGAACATTCTACTAGTTGGTCAGCTCGGCCTTCCCATTTCCTTTCTAGATCCAGACAGAAGAATGGCTCATTAGCAAGGCTACCACCAGACTGATTAGACCTGCTCTGTCATACTCATCCATTCATCTTGAGTTGTAGTTTATTGTTGAAATATGAAACTTTGCTTATTAGAGGAAATAAAAGTTGACTTTTGGACAGATGGGGAAGCTTTGGGCATGTTATGAAGGAACAGAAAAAAGGATTTAGTCTTTATCATAGCTCTCAATATGGAAATAGAAATGCGGAAGCTGCTTTCTCCACTCAGTTCTAGGTATTTGTAGGCCAGCCTTGTCTAAAAGCAGTGCAGAGGATATAGCAGCACTTTGGTAGAGAAGGGAGGTAAGCCATGTTTCCGAGGGACCCTAATCAAGGTATCTTGTGGATCAGTGACTTGGTTCCCCCTGCATACTATTCACACATGCAGGGGATAAGGCCTTTATGTATCCACAATGCATGCTTAGGTGAATGTGTGTATATGCTCATGTTATTCAGGAAGAATTGCGGTTGCTGAATAGTTATGGCTAGAGTATTTTTGTGGTTTTCTGAGAATTCCGTGTTTCTATTACATTTTAGACCAATCTGTGCTCTAAGCAGAAGTTAGTACAGAGTTAGAATCTTAACAGTCATTTGTTCAACAGGCTTCCCCCTCCTGTCCTTTCTCTATTCCTTTTACTACGTCATTGCACAATGGAGAAGCAGAGCTCTTAAAGCTGCTAACTGGCCAGCAAAAATGGCTTGGACTGTTCCTGTGCTTTTAGCTGCAGCTTAATGTTCAGAAATCTGTGGTTAGAAGTTTTCACAGCATTGAGATCAATTTTATCTCAAGCAGATGCCTAAAAAGCTACAATGAAAAGTTGAAAACCCCAGCCACCACACTGTCCAGAAGGCACAACCAGCTCAATTTTGCATTCTCGTGTGTGTGTGTGTGTGTAGTTTAATAGTTCTAACCTTATGCCTTAATATGCCTTAACTCTGCATTTTACATATGCATGCACAAGGATGGCTATAATGCGTGAATGCTGAAAAGGTTCTCAGTATTGCTTTGAGTCTCATAGGAATTATTGTTTGATAATGTAGCATGCTTTGCAGAAATAGACTGAATAGAGATGCTTTCTAAATTGTTTGCCTTTCTTTGGCCAGAGCTTTCAGCAGTTCTGAAAAGGAACACACCCATGTCCAACCTCGCATCTGTCTGACAGCACCACATCCCATGGTGTCTTATTTACATCCTTCTGCAGCAGGTGGAAAAGCCATGACTGAAATCACAAAAGGCACATCAATACAGCACAGTCAGATGCCCTCCAGTCTGGAGCCAGTTAGGGTGCTGCCACAAGGTCACAGTGGGCTCACTTTTAAATATCTCCGCTCTTTCCGAGGCAAGATCATTGACAGCAACTGGAGATCTCAACAGAGCACAGATTCTCAGCCAAGTACTGGGACTCTGGGACTCCCCAAGTACTCTGGAAGCAGCAGAAATCAGGTCATTGATAAATACAAGGTTATTGAGAAGATGCGCATGGAGAATACTTGCCAATAATTGTATTGGTAGATGTATCCCTTGTACTCAGCGGGAGATAGGAGTCTGTCTCACTGCTGGTTTCTTAGGGCATTCATTCAATGTTGTTCCGGTCTCTTGCTCTGTATCTTGGGTTCTTACAATGTTGACAGGGAAGGGAAGGGCTGTGTACATATATGCACCTGTGTATGTAGAATTCTTCTTTACTCTTGAAGTGTTGCCAGGGGTGGGGGGGAGGTCTATGGTTCAGTGGTAGAGCAACTATTTTGCATGCAGAAGGCAACAAGAGCCACCTCCAGTTAAAAGGATCAGGTGGTAGGTAAAATGAAAGACCTTTACCAGAAACCCATGGAGAAACACCACTAGACAGCGTAGGCAGTACTGACCCCAACAGGCCAATGGTCTGACTCAAGAGAAGGCAGTTCCATGGGTTCAAGTTTATGTATATTGTTAAATATTTATGGATTGTTCAATAATAATATTCATTATTCCCTTCCCCTCCCCCAAAATTCCAGGTTGGGTAATTGGGTTGTTCATATTGCCCTCCAAATCTCTGAGATGTATAAAATGCCAGAAGTTGGACTTTGATATGGTCAGCATAGGGATGCTGTTCACAGACCCCTGACGATGGAGTATTTCCTTTGGCTCTCTCAGGTTGCATTCCGCAGGCAGTTCCAGTGCATGGGTCTTTTAGATTTCCTGCCAAGCAGGCTGAAATGGCTTAGTTAGATGATTACCTAGTCATACAGATTTGCGTTGTACTCACTGACAGAAGAACTAGACCAGTACCAATGGGCTCATGTCCATCGTTAATGCCCTACATGATCAAAAATATGTTTTTTACATTATACATGCAGGATTCAGAGGAGAAAAAAATAGCTTTGGAGCTGCTGGAAACAGAGAAGGCCTATGTCAATCGCCTTCATCTTCTGGATCAGGTTAGTTGTCAACAAAATGTCTCTGCCAAAAAGCTGAAAGTAGAGCTTTCACCTAGTTTTTAACTTACTGTACGGTGCGTGAAAATATCTTGAAGCTCCCTTAGGGTACCTTCACTGCTGGCTTTTTGTACCATTTCATCTTTTGCCTTGAAAGTTACTGAGCAACCAGTTCTTTATGCTGTTGAACATCTGGAGTTCTTCCATGGTGAGAACTGAATTTGCCTAATACTCCCACATGAAATGTTTCCCCAGCTGTTCTCCATATCACCTCCCCCCCCCATGACTTTAAGATGCTTGACAGTCTGATAACTCCAACTGTAACTCAGCAGCAAAAAAAGATGCTGATGATTACTTTAGCACTGATTTTTCATATTTCATAGTGAGTGAGTGTGTTATGTGTCATCTGTTGAAATTTTATATTAGATTACCCTATTGGAATTATATTTAGGTTTCTTGGTTTGAAACTATTTTTGTTATGGGAAACCTTTATAGGAACCCAGCAGAGTAATAGCAGAGTTATTGAGCCAGAAGTGTTTAAACCCCTAAAATGTGCATTCATTAGTCTTCAGACAAAATCATAGAAAGATACAACTTACAGTTTTATTGAAAGCCTTCCATAGCAATATCTTGGAGTAAAGGGAAAGATCCTAATCTAAAGAGTTACGTTCCCTAATTCTAAACCACGTCCTGAAAGTATAGGCGGTGAGGCTGAGTTGTAAGTTTGTGGGAAAGAGGCCTTCATGGCGGAGCATGGAAGCTTTCATCCTTCTTCTTGGAAGACCATGTGGCGAGAAGAGAGATTCTCCCAAGAGGCATAGAGACAAGAAGGAGGAGTCAGGAGGAGGCATTCCCGCCTTAAACAAGAGTGGCAGATTGCTAGGGTTACATATACGTTCAGAGAGACATGCAGTGCCCCCCCCCAAATGTCCAAGGCATGCTGAGTCACCTATTCTAACACCATCAAGTCGCTCTTGACAGGGTGTCCCAATGAATTAATGACCTATGAAACGCGCTATCATTGACAAGCCTAGCCTCTAGGAACCACTATGGCTAGTCCATGGAATACATTGGAAAGAATGAATTGGCTCTAGACAGCAGGACTCTCTAGATAGGTCCTGATTTGATTCGGTTTCGTTTTCTCGGCCATGTTGGACGCTCCCCTCCGCAGGTCCGGGAGGAAGCACCCGAGCAGCCTGACCGGGCGGCTGATCTGCGAAGATTAGCCCCCAGGACTCCCAGTGAGGGAGGCAGGGTCCGGAACGCAGCGGGAAGAGCCCCCTGAAATCGATGCAGGGGGTAAATTGTCCGTTTGTTCCCATGGAGGCCGGCAGACGTGCGCGGCACCTCGAGTGCTGCCGGGCCATGGAAAACGGCAAAGAGCAGAACTAGGCAGAAGCCTGTAAGTAAGCGAATCCCTTCTGTTATTACAAGCGCACGCGAAGGAGTGGTGGGATCTGAAGCTAAGAAGGCTCGTTCTTCCCCCTCGCTGAGTTTCAGAATTTGGTGGGCGGTCCCCCCCACCCTAAAATGGCAGTGAAAAAGCAGAGTCCCGCTTTGGGCAAGTCAATCTCGGCTGCCCTGCAGGGGAAAGGAGAGTCGCTCGAGGATTTGGTGAAGAGGTCGGTTATCGAAGCCATAAAGCCCTTTGTTGACAAGCTGAATGAAACAGATCAAAGGGTGGGCTTAATTGAGAGCGAAGTGAAAACCATTAAGGAAATAGCGGGGGGGGCAGAGAAGTCTGCTCGGGAAAATGCGTCGAACAAAGAGTTAAAGCTGGTGGAGAACCAGCTGATCGGGCTACAAGTGGAATGAACACAGACAATTTTGCGCCTCCAGAACGTGAAAGAGGAGGAAAATGAGGATTTAAGGGATCTGGCCTTGGAACTATTGGCGACACCCACGAGGGCAACTAAAGAAGAGGTACAAAGCGCCATTTTGGAAGTCTGTCGGGCTTCTTCAAAATATGCAACGAAGCGTCAGCTGCCTCGTGAGATCATCATCGATTTTTCATCTAAGAGGATCCGAGACACTATCCTATACAATTCATACAATGCGGATCTGGACTTTATGGGTAATAAAGTTAAGATACTGAAGGATGTTCCATTCTTAGTTCGGAAAAGGAGATTTAAGTATAAAAGGTTTGCAGCTCTTCTGAGGGAACGTGGAATAAAGTATAAATGGCTATTTCCAGAAGGTATCTGGTTTAGTTACAAAGATCAAGCTTACAAGATAACATCAGAAGATCAACTAAGGGATTTTGAGGACAAAACCCAAGAATTTCAGTAAGACACCAAGCAAGAAGAAAAGGATTTGAAGTCTGAAGGGGGGGGGGAGGGTACGAGCACTGCGGTTGCAGCTGCTCAGAGAGAACTGCGTCCGAGGCCCAGGGGGCGGGGGAGGAAGACTTAATTTGGATTGTAATCTGTATTTTGCAAGGTCAACCACTCCATCAATATCTTACAAAGTTTTAATTTCTTAATAATGGCAGTATGAAGGGAAAGCATTATTTGTAGTGTAGTGTTGTTATATGTTGCTGGTTTTTTTTCTTTCCTTCCCCTGCCCCCCTTCTTTCCTTCTGTATTGTTAGTTAATGTAGGTAATAAAAAAAATTAAAAAAAATTCAAAAAAAATTAGATAGGTCCTGGTTTGAATCGCCTCCCTGTTGTGGCTTTTTATCACTCCCATAGTTGCACCATTTTTCACAATTCATGCCAGTGTCACTTGATGTCTTCCTTCTTACCTGACTGCTGCTGCTTCCTTCCCTAAGAGCAACACTGTAGCCTTACACCTGATCTGGCTGGTAATGTTGTCAGGCCAGCCTAGACGAGTGAATCCACTGTCAACTTTCCTGAATCTCCCATTCTATCCACTCTGTCACCAGGTTTAGAGGGCTTGCATTCCAACATGTTTTTTGCATCTGGGTTATCTTGCCGAAGGTACCCCATCTTTAAAATAGGGAATCATTTATAACTGGAGACTTGCACAACCTGGGGAATAATATAAAAAACAAAGGAATATTAGCTTACACTTTACCTAATACTTGTTTGGGAATGCCTTTTTCCAGGTGTTTTTTTTAGAGCTGATGAAGGAAGCCAAAAATGGAAAAACTATCCCAGAAGGTGTGGTGAAAATGATATTCTCCAATATCTCATCCATTTACCAGTTCCATTCCCAGTTTTTTTTGCCAGAACTGCAGAAACGTATGGAGAACTGGTGAGTGATGGGTATCAGGCTCCCCAGATTGTATTCCTGGAAAGGGAAGTAAAAATGGATTAGTAGAAGCTTGTAGTAAGACCTGAAATCTGCAATCTGAGAATGTTTGCTCAGGACACTTGCTTCACTTTTTCTGTTGTTTTAAATTTTATAAACTTGAATCTGGTTCTTTATTTACATCATTAATTCATTTATAATCTGCCTTTCTTGCTGAAAATCAAAATGGATTACAGGGTTATAAAAACAATGCAATAAAGACAACATACATTTTTTTTAAAAAACTGGGTCACACAATTAAATAAAAATGAAATAAGACACAAAAACAAAATAAAAACAGTGCATCCAATAAAAGGCAGAATGATGGTAGGGGAAAAAACTACCCAAAATGTTCACAGACAAGAAAAATTAAAGCTCGATTACCTTTATAAAGGTGTCCTTGTGCACAGTTCTTCTACCACATCCCTATCCCATCAAGAAAAGTTGTATTTTACACATTTTAAGAAATTGTAGAAGGGTAGGAGCCTTCCTGATCTCACATGGCAGGTGATCTCACCAGGTGGGAGACACAACAGAGAGTTCTTGAGTATGGGCAGCTGTTGATCTTATCCCTTTGCAGGGTGGCACCTGCAGAAGGCTGTACTCAGATGAAGAAAGCACTGGCAGTGGAACATATATAGAGAGGAGGCCCTGTAGATACGTGGGTCTTGGGCCATGAAGGGTTTTGTAGGCACACTCTTCAATATTACAGGTAAAGCTAGTTATATTGAGAAGACAATCTGATAGTCATTTGCACTGATTTCATTGGGTTATCTGTTTGTAGGAGTAATACACTGCTGCCCCCCCCCCACAACAATTGTGCTGAAATTCTTGTGGATTATACCCATTTACCCAGTTTCTTTATGATGAAAGTGAAAACATCCCTATTGGAGACACAATTAAAATCATTGGTTTTTGAGTTAATTCCCCCCGCCTTTTCCAAGGATGTTCAATCAGCATGTGGCAGTCTTTCTCTATGGGAGAGCTGAACTAAACTGACAGCCCTCCCCCTTACCTCACTTTTAGCATTTTTATTCTGCCCTGGCTCATTTCCAGTATCAAAGCCTGGTTGGAAGAAATGGTTCAAAAGGTGGAATGTAAAGGGAGAGGCAATGTTAGTTGCCCTCACACAGGCATTCTTTTTTTTTGTTTATAAACAGAAGGCCTCCTTCCCTGCTTTACATGTGAACAAATAGACCTGTACATGTTAAGTTTTCCACATGGCAGCCTCTGCCTTTACCCTCACCCCAAGTCTGCAGATCAGGTGCGTATTATGGGGCGGCACTGGACAAGCTGTAGTCCCTGCTCCCCCTCCCCATTCCCAATTTGACTAGTTTGCCTTTTAACAGGTACAAGCAATGCTTTTGGCCCTGCCTACTAGGCACTTTTCCAGAAAACAAACTAGTTCATGCAAACAGAATCTGTGCTTATATAGAATAAAAAAGTTATCCCTAAACCACTGATGATGCAATGATTGGCAGAAACTGAAAAAGCTGTGCACGAAACAACTATACTCCAGCTTGGTATGAGGATAGTGATGGAGGATGGTCTGTCAGGCACTTGCCTGCTGAATCTCCCCTTGCTGCTCCTCTGGCCCCCTGCTGCTCAAAGAAATGAAATCAGACAGTGAGGCACCAGAATAATTGTCAGACTGGAAGATTTCCACCTACTCTCAACTGCCAGTAACAGTGCTATTTGAATGAAAGTATTTACAGTACTTATAAGTAGATATGGTTTGATCTGGATTTTGATTAATAAAATTCCAACAGCACATCCCTAGTGCCTTAATAGGGATTGTGTATTATGACATAGCAAAGAGTGAATTAGTGTGCAGTCAATAGCTTTGTATTGCTTTCATTGTGGTCAGAGGCAAGAATAGCATTTTTCAAACAGTTATCAGTATACAATATATAACTCTATATAGTAAATGTATTTAATTGTAAGAATATTGTAATTATTTTATTATTATCAATATTCATTCTTGGTAAGGATCCAGGTAAGTGCTGCCATAAAATGCAGAATGAGAATTAGAGGTAGCCTGTTACGTTTGCCAGTTTGGCTTCCTGGGAAAGGTCCAGTTTTGAGGCTATTCATTCAGCTTGCTAGCTTTTATTTTGTAGACAGTGTTAATAAACAAGGAGAGTCAGAGCTGTTTGTGCCATGATGCGTTCTTCAGAATATGGATGGCTGCCTACTAGGAGCTGGGTTGCATCCAACAGTGATTCTTGCAGATGTCACTAAACAATGTTAGTGATGGGTAGCCAAAGCTGGTGATGGAGACATATGGAGATTTCTCCAGGCAGCTTCCCTAGTCCATTTGGCCTGATTTCTTAGGGATGTCAGAAGCAGACTTGTTCTCTTGGCTTCTGATTGCAGGGATTCCAGTGCCAGGATTGGGGATATCATCCAGAAGGTAGCTCCTTTCCTGAAGATGTATAGTGAATATGTGAAGAACTTTGACAAGGCGGTGGAGCTGATCACCACATGGTCTGAGAAGTCCTTGCCATTCCAGGAGCTCATCTCAAACATCCAGGTTCGATGGCCTCACAGCTTCTTATGCAGTAGCATTTTTATTCAGACCAGTTCCCATAAAGGAAGAAATCCAGGGTATTGGGGTGTGTAGATATATATGTGCAGCAAAGGCCATAGGCACTTTGGTGCCTTAGGCAAAGCACTGAAATGGTACTCTCTTGCCTATGTCAGACGGTCCGCATCTGTTCCGCATGGCTCTAAAACTGACTTCCATCATCTAGTCTTGTGAGCCAGCTGTTCCCTCCTTGGCTATTTGACTCCACTGTCCTATTCTATGACTTTTGGTGAATCCACAGGCCTCAGTAGGTTGATTCTGCTCACCACTCATGTCACAAGTCCAGCTTTTGGCGCAGGTGACCCACTATCTTCTTTCCATTTGGCCTCATACCTTCCACTGCTGTTTCAGAGCTGTGAAAGGTCTTGCTTTGAGGCATTGTCCCTTTAATCAGTTACACTATCAATGTTTTCTAGGCAATAACCTAGGGCTTCTAAGTGGTGGGGCTGGCCACTACATTTGTGTGCTTGTGTGCCACAGTCTTTACTTTTCTTCCTGGTGTCATCATGGTGCTCTCCAGAGACGGAAGATCTCTGCCAACTTGACCTTGCAGCATCACATGCTGGAGCCAATACAGAGAATCCCCAGATATGAACTCCTGCTGAAGGATTACATTCGAAAGCTGCCTCCATCCTCACTGGACAGGGAAGATGCGCAGAGTAAGAGCCCCGTTTGGTCCTTTCTGGAATGGGTGCAAAGAAGGGAAATGCTCCTTTATCTGTCAGGCCAAAGGAGATTCTCCTTTTGCAGATTGTTATGTAGACGATGCTCCTATACATGCTAATTAGTTCCAAAACTGTGCTAAATCCCTATATAACATGTCTTTACTTGTCTTTATGTGTCTTTACTTACCTCCCTCCCTACATCCTCTTCCTCAGTTCAGTTCAGGTGCTGTAATATTTGTAGATTGATGGGAATGGGAGTAACAAGCTTGCCTCTTCTACTAGGGTCACTATAATCGGTCCATGTGTGGGCTACTGTTCCTTTAAGAATTCTGCATATGGTCAAAATTTCACCAGATGCAGCTTTTTGCACTACATTCTGTTGCATTGATGAGAAAAAGCCTTTCTCTTGCTGGCTATCATCTGGGCTCACCTGCACTGTTTCATCCTGGGTGTGAGGCTAGGGAAAACCCTGAACCCTTGAAGACAGAGCATCAGTGCTGCTACAGCAACCTGCAAGAAATGCACCCCAATGATGGTTTTAAGTAGATTGTGTGGAAGAGCCCTGCAAATTTAACAGCTGCTCTGCTCTTTTTTTCCCCCCTAGAAGCCCTAGAAATGATTTTCACTGCCGCCGAGCACTCAAATGCTGCCATTGCAGAAATGGTGAGTGCCAGCCTCGTGTGAGTGCCTAGTTCCCTTCCTTGCAGTTCAAGAATGTGGTGGTTGGTCCCCATCTCATCTGTGGGTTTTTTTGTTTTTGTTTTTGGGGTGGCTCTCCAGGAACGTCTCCAGAACCTTTGGGAGGTTTACCACAGACTGGGGCTTGAAGATGACATTGTTGACCCTTCTAATGAGCTAATTAAAGAGGGGCCTATTCAAAAAATTTCCTTCCGCCACAACAGTACATCAGAAAAATACCTGTTCTTGGTAAGAAGTGCATTTAATTATGGGATGGTAGAAATGAAGGTTCGCCTCAGCAGCTTGTTAAACATCAGTATTCTTTTGTAAGTCCAGAATAGTGCCACAATAGAGATAAAAATCTCACATTTTTACCACATCCTTTGCCCAAGGAGCTCAAGGTGACACACATGGCTCTCCCTCCAGTTTGTCTTCACAGAAACCCAGTGAGATAGGTTAGGATGAGAAAGAGTGATTGGTCCCAAAAGTCACCCAGTGAGTTTCATGACTGAATGGGGATTTGAATCTGGGTCTCAGGTTAATGCTGTAACTATGACACCTCAGTGGCTCTCTTAAAAAAGAAATAAGGAGTATGTAAAATTGAGTGAGATAATGAAATAGCATGTAAAAGCTGATCCTAAAATATCCACACATGTACAATTTATGATTCTCCAAGCCAAACTCAGCTTGTGGTACATAATAAAGCTGTCTTTGCTTTCAGTCCAGAACTGCATAGAGGAATTCTTAGCCTTTGGCAGGCTGCAGTATGTGAGTGGTAGACCACAATAAGTGTGCAAAGTAGAATATGTTCGGACAGCAATTTCTCATGCTCTTGGTTCAGTGCTTTATTACACACGAAGGAGTCTGGCAATTTTGCCAGAAAAAGACAGGAACCTTTACCCAAATCGCTGCAGGTACTGTCTGCTTTGTGAACACATGAAACCACATTGCTCTGGATCAGACTGTAGATCTATCAAATACAGTATTGTTTACTCTGTCTGGCAGCCGGTCTTCAGGGTTTCAGGCAGAAGTCTTTCATATCACCTGCTACTAGGTCCTTTTAACTGGTAATGCTGAGGATTGAACTTGGGACCCTGTGCATTCAAAACAGATGTTCTGTCACTGAGCTACAACTCCTGTTCTCCATATGGACCAAGAGTAAATGAGGAGGAGATGAAGCTTACTGTACAGAATGGAAATACTAAGATAGTGTCATGATGGGGGGGTGTCCTTATAAGCTACTCATAGTGCTACAGATGAAGAATTTCGATAGGGCAGTATCTTAAACCTAGCCTGAACCTTCATTCGTGATGACTTAAGACAAAGTAATGCTTGGACCACATTTGTTCCTGATTCTTTTAGGATTATAATAGCTTTCACCCTGTCCTTGTCTGAAAATTGGTTCATGTACTCTTGTTTTTAGAGGGAGGTGTTAATTGGGGCATACAGTTTTATTGTGGTCTGGTCCATTTGTTGCTGACCCTTTTTACATTAAATTATGGAAGATCCAATGGTGTCCAGCTTTGTTCAAGCATAACTTTTCCTTTCCACATCTCATTTCCCTCAGTTTAATAACTTGCTGCTGTATTGCGTACCAAAAGTCATTCATGTGGGTGGAGAATTTCAGGTGCGCAGTCGGATTGATGTGGAGGGCATGAAGGTCAGAGAATCATATTGTTTATTTATGTTTTTAGATGTGTATGAAACTCTTCTCTCCTGCTCTGTGTTTTTTTCTCCTGCATTGTGGCTATTTCTGGATTATAATGTGGCAGCTGTTCATAAAACAAATGAAAGAAAGACAGGATGCCCAAGAGATGTAAAGCAAGCAAGCAAACAAAGAATTTGATATGGACTTAGAAGGAGTAGCATATTTCTAAATACACTGGGACTTTATATATCTATTTAGGAAATATATTTATTCTATTTAGAAAAACTTTATGTTGCCTCTTCAGAGTCATGTGAAAACAATACCATAAAATCACCATAAATTATGAGTATAAAATCAAAACTTTAATTTAATTGCAATAGATTTTTTCTTTATATTTTTCAGGTGTGGGAATAGCAGTGCAGTTAAGTCATAGTATCCTGCTAAAAGGTTTCCCAAAAGAAACTTAAAGCTTAGATGAGTGGGATGGGATGCTTGTGGTATAAATGAGGCACTTGTAGTACTTATGAATCAACCTGTGGGAATTGTGAGTTAAGTCATGGTTGAATTTTTGTGCCACATAAGCAGTAGACACTTGTATGTTCTCACATCTTATGGTGCCTTGCAAATTAGGCTTCATGCATTCGCACCTTGCTTTAGTTGTTCAGCTAGACATTGGACTCAGATGATGCATCTAAGCTGAAGTTCAACAAGAGCAGATTTCCTGAACACTTGCTACATATATACTTCAAGAATTTCTCCTGAACATTGCTTAAAAGACATGACAGTCCTACACTACAGCAGGAACTGTAGCGAATCTTCAGTCAAATATTCAGCAGCATACTGCTTGTTCTCTTTAAATGGATGGGACTGCAGATTAATAAAATTGATGACAGGTCAAAGCTGATAGCAAAGGGCACTGGACTATTTTTTAAAAGGTGTTTAGATGTACATGGCTTGATGTTGTCAGTAGCTGATATTTGCATATATTTTTTCATCTGGTTACCAATCCTTTGAAAAAACCACCACCAACAAAACCCCCAGGTTCTTCTGGGTGCAGGGTGCTTGCTGAACAAGGGATATTTCTGAAGGCATCTGAATGTCTACCATAGGAAACAGGCTGCTGAATTAAATGGACCTTTAGTCTGATCCAACAGGGCTCTTCTTACTTATGTTTTTTTTCATATTTATTGAACCAAACCTCTTTACCGTAACCTGTTGCTACCAAACAATTTGTTTAATCTTTAAAAACTGCTGAGGAAGGGGATGGGGAAGAAGCCTTTCTCACTGTCAGAAGCACATTCCAGTCAGTGGTGATGTGCCCTTTGGCTGCAAACTGGAAGAACAAATTTCCCCTGAGCTCTGTCAGAAGCTTATATGTCTATGCAAAATGCAGTGAGTGCACTTCCCTCATAGGATCGTGCTAGAGCCATGTGGTTTTGTAGACACCCTATGCAAGAAAACATTTACTCTGACATCAGTGCTTTTCCTTATCTGAACATTCAGGTTCGGGAACTAAATGATGTGGAATTTCCTCATGCTTTCCTTGTGTCAGGGAAGCAGCGGACTCTGGAACTGGAAGCCAGGTAACTACTGAGCAAGGAGTTTTCTTCGCTCTGGCAGAGGCTGCCTAAAACTAGTTCTCTAACAGGTGACTTCTCTTTCTCTGCTGCAGATCCCAGGAGGAGATGAGGGATTGGATAAAGGTAACCTGTCCTGCTGTACCTGCTCATTGCCTGAGACCTAGGCAATGAGAAGACAATGCTCTGAATTTGTATATGCACAGGAAGAAGTCCTTTCTCTTATACAACTCCTGTATTAGCTGTGTTGTCAGCATTGGATCAAAGTCCAGGATTTGATGCTTTCTCATGGCCTTGTGTGACCCTGATTTCTCTTGTACCTTCTTCCACCTTCCATCAATGATTCTCTTTCAGTGTAGTCAGGAAAAGTGGTTGCTATTACACCTGGACTCTTTGCTCTAAGGCTCCTGTTCAAGGATTCTCACAAATGAGCCTGAGGCTCAAAAAACAGATGGTGAAAGTAGACCCCTTTGTTTAAACTTAGGTCTGCCTCAACTGTGTATAACATTTTTGAGCCTGCTGGCATTTTGGGGATTTTGGGAACATGAAAGGGTTGCCACCACAAAATGGCTGACATGGGGAATGCTGCTAACCACAAAATGGCTGCTATTTTGGTTTGGAGCCACTCAGAAGATATTGAGAGGTTTCAAGCTAAGAGTCCAGATGGCTGTTTCTGAATGGATGCTCCCTGAAGACACAATAGTGATGCTTCCTTGACTCTTCTAAAGCAGCTCCTGCTCTAATGAGGTGGGGGAAAACTAGGATTTCTTGGAAGAAGAACCAAGTGGGTACCAGGAAAAACACTGGTTGGCAACATGATGCCCCCAGGCACCACATTGGGGAATCACTGATGCATTTGTGTATATGAAGGCTGATTTAAAGAGCAAACAAGTTATGGCGGGTCCCTAATACCTGCTCCCATCTATGGATTAGCTTCCTGCATCCCTTCTTCATAGATAATTTTCTCCTACCAATGCTCCCTTCCAACATCAAAACCTCCTTTGAGGAAAAGTGACATTGGTGGTTAGCCTGTGAGAAAATAATTGAAGTGTATGTATGCATGGAGGGGAAGGATTGATCACACAGCATCTGTTAAAATCAGACCACCACCACCCACATAATATGGATCATCATGCATAATGATCAATATTATTTAGCAACTTTCAAATTGATGATGAGGGACAAGTATACATTTTGGTTTGGCAATATTTGTCAATATAACTTATTCTCTTGTCTAGAAGATACAAGTAAGAACAACTGTGCAGGCACTTAAATAGACTAATAATTACAGTGCAATCTTAAGCAGAGTTACAGCCTTATAAGACCATTGACTTTGAAGGGTGCTGAGGACTGCATTGTTAAAGACCATTTTAGGAAGCCATCAATGCAGTTTCTCTACTCTAAATTCACTGATATAAACAAGATTTAAACAGTGGCCATCATATGTAGCTTGAGACCTAAACTTCTGTTTAAACCCTTTTTTCAGGCTTTCCAGTCTGCCATTGAGAAGAAGGAGAAGAGGAGTGAGAGTTTCAAGTTAGCCGTCCAAGGGTCTGAAGGAGAGATCCAAGATTTCAGTGTAATCCTCCTGACACCCATTCACCCATCTGCCCTGGACCTGTTTTCATTTACTTCCTGCCTTAAAGCCATTTGTGAAACCCATAAAACCTGTAGCTCTGTAAAAAGAGATACCGCAAATCAAAAGAACTAGAAATTTATTCATTTTACTTATTTATGTTATTTATAGTTATTTATAGCAATGGTGTGATGAGTGGGGAAGAATACTGGGTGAGTTGTGGGATGTGCAGAAAAGAGGGGATTCTAGGCCAGTAAGTAAGAACGCTTCTGCTCATGGTGCCTGGGGCAGAAGTCAGGCAGAGCTTTCAGGTTTACCTTTGTTAGAATGTAACCTTCCATTTTTTACCATAATGACCCTCTTTGCCAGGGAGATCTCCATCAGGATTTCTGCTCTCTTTTCCTCAGCGGTGCCAGTCTGAGGAGCTTGGCAAATGGGCTCCACAGTGGGTGAGAGACAAACGGGTAACCATGTGCATGCGTTGCAAGCAGCCGTTCAATGCCATCACACGCAGAAGGCACCACTGCCGGGCCTGTGGATATGTGAGTAAGCCTGCCCACCTCCTTTGAGTAGGTCTCATGGCACAGAACCCTGTGTGGTCCCGAAGGGCCAGTCTTGAGAACTAGCAACAAGGATGGCCATAGATGGCTCAGCCATATCTGGCTTGTAGGGAGAGATGTTGAACTCTTCAGCTCCCCCGCCTGTCTTTAATAATTGTTAAACAGGGATGGGGTTTCCTATTCAAATCCATCCCTCAGCATCCCTTTGGTTTCTCTCTGGGAGGCAGGTGGTATGTGCACAGTGCTCTGAGTACAAGACTGAACTGCAGTATGACAGGAATGGACCCAAACGTGTCTGTGCAGAATGTTACACCTTCCTGACAGGACATTTACTGCCTGATGAGCACCATGGGAAGCACAAAGGGATTCTGGAGGTGAGAAAAAGCAGAGGTGAGATGCCTCCTTCCTCTTTTTCTCAGTGGTCAGGCCACCTCAGTCATGTTTGTGATTTTTACCTCAGTGATAGCTTGATTGCCCTCAACTCATTATGGCTGTCATTACTCTGATATCTTGGAAAGGCTTCACAGTTTATGAGGCAGCCAGGCTTCACCAATGTTCTCCACTGGAAACATAAAATAGGGAGATGAACATCCTTAAACATGCAATTCACACAGTGGAGTGTCATGGTGAATCATGGCTCCCATGCAAATCCCTGAGAGTTTATAGATGTACATCTCTCACCCCCCCCCCATTACTGGCGGAGGGGCGGGGGGGAGACACTCTGCCCAAAGTGCTGAAGATTAGCAGAAGTCTAGAACAGCCTAGATCGCCCACTATATTTACACCCAGCAACACGATGCTGCCATGTAGGATTTTTTTTTTTACTTCTGCTGTAGAAGTTTTGAACATAGTATCTTCAGCTGTTTTGTATTATCCTTTTAGCTGTTAAGTATTTCCTTTGTTCAGTGGCCATAGTACAGGAACAAGTGAAATTGCTTCTGTATATTTTGGAATATTCATTTTTTGCAGTGGCTTTAGAATAAATTAAAACTGCTTAAACTCAACATAGTTAAGAGACCACCTTCTTCTGCATAGCCTAACATAACCTTTAAGAATGAATGAAAAGGACACCTTTCTACGAATCCCACTGATGTACCAAGGCAGGAAAATTAGAGTGCTGTCCTATGCGGAGTTACACCTAGACATGGGCACGAACCACATTGTGAACCAAAAAACCCCACGAACCACCTGATTGTCTGTTCGCGAAGTGGTGGTTCATGAGGGTCCATGGCCAACGAACCAGCGTTCGTTGGAAGCCTGGTTCGTTGTGTTTGCCCACGGTTCGTGAAGCCAGACAGTCAGGCACCATCAATCAGTTCCCTTGGAAACGGAGCTGGGGGGATGCCTGAACTCTGTCTGCACTCCTTCTGTCGCCCTGGAAACCTGAATCGTAGCCCAGCTTACCTTGATTGGCAGGTCTTCCTTCCAACCATGGAGCTGCAAATTGGTTACAATTGGTTACATGGGAGAAGACAACCGGGGGGAGGGAGGGGGAAGGGGGGTGTTCTGTAGCCATAGGCACTCCAATCTCATCCCTGCAAACCCTGATAGGCAGTTCTGACGGCCAACCCCTTGTACACTGGGCCAATGTCAACTGGTGGCTCTAATTGTATCAAATGGGAGTTTCCTGGGGGCGTTGGATTGGAGAGGGTATAACTCCAAGATCCCTATTGCAATCTTGACCAAACTTGGTTGCTGGCTGGAGGAGAGCCTGCTAAACACTCCCTCGGGATATGGGCTCTCTAAGTCCAATGGGGGCCGTTCTGATGCCCACGAACCTTGAACCGGTTTGTCAGCGGGAAATGTTCATTGCGGTTCACTGGTTCGGGTTCATCATCGGCACCAAACCACGAACCGCTGGTTTGTTACATTTTGGTTCGTGCCCATGTCTAGTTACACCCTTCTAAGGCCATTGAAGTCAATGAATTTGGAAAGGTTGTGACTTTGCTTAGGATGATGCTGTCCAAGAATGTGGAATAACATTTTGGGTGATTGACCCTATTAAATTTCATCCCCTCCACCACAAATCTTCTATTTCTTTTGGAAGCATCATAAGACCTTTTTATTTTAACTGGCTTGTGGGTTTTGGATCAAACCAATAGAATATTTTGCTTTTAAGATTTGTCATTTTTTAAAAAAATGAATGTTGAGTATTATATTTTCATTTTTTGTAACTTAGGGTGACTGAAAATAATTGGTGCATCCTTTCTTCCTGCCAGTATAGTGCAGGGGCTTAGTCTGCCATGTTTGTATCCTGGTTCAGATTCCCCCATTAGTGATTAATCTCTTTGGCTGCCCTTGAGTAAGACAATCTCTCAGCCTAGCCAATTTAATAGGGTCTTTGTGAGGATAAAATGAAATGGCCCCATGGACACTACATGAAGTTCTTTAGAGAAAGGACAAGATATCAGTGTCATAAAGCATAAGACAAAATAGTTAAATAGTTTGGCTTATCCTCAAAGAATTATGCTTTTGTAAATTATATTTATGTTACCAAAACAATCTATTTTTGGAAAAAGCCTCTGAAATCAGGACAGGGCAATATAAGGCACATACTACAAACAGTGTATTCCCCCCTGGCATGGCTGGGGCTGCTTTCCCATTGTGTTTTCATTGCCACTGAAGGATGCAGAGGCATAGGTAACAGCACTGGAGCCTCCATATGAAGATACTGTCCCTTCATTTTCCCTTCCTACTGCTGGAGTACTTTTTGCTAGCTTTGAACAAAATTGATAGTAGGTATATCACTACAGTGTTGTGATGCCTTAGCAATATACGTACTACCTCTAGTGCCAGCCCCACACCCAAGCAAAAAGCCTACTGATGATGGGGAGCAGGAATGCTGGTTACTATTGGGAAATAGAGATAAAATGGTGCCAGATATGAGCAGGGAGGTCGTAAAATCCACACCTTCTTTTCCAGACAGTGACCAAAACTATTTTAAATTCAATTTTTCTGGAAAGATCATAGCAGAACAGGTTTGGGAAATGTACTGTGAGGTGGCAGGAAATTCAGAAGGTGGACAGTTGCATCATGTTTTCATGCAGAAACAGGGGAAAAACCAGCTGTGTGTGTGTGGGAGGGGGAGAAGTGAAGCAGACAGGCACAACTTAGGCTGGGCTTTACATTTGCATGTCTCTGCCTTGCTGTTTCCCCCAATAACATCTGGAGATGATTGGCTTGGTACTGTAGCTCTACCCCTTCTACTGAATCACAATGGAGCCTATGGGCTATGAAGCAAGAACAGAATGGCTGTGATGTTTGTATCCTTGGCAGAAAGAATCTGCAGAAATATCAGAGCAGAGCCTGATGTGCAGTTTTCTCCAGCTGCTGGATGAAAGTGGGAAGGGGAGCACGCGGAGCTGGTTTGTGATCCCTCGAGATGACCCTCTTGTGTTGTACGTTTATGGTGCACCTCAGGTATGTTTTGGCTTGTTCTGTCTTTTGAATTTTGTGTGGAGGGAGCTCAAAGGCCTTGGAGCCTGATATGCAATCCTAAGCAGGACTACCCAGAACTGTACTCAGGTTTACTCCTTTGGGCTTACTCCCACAAAAGTGTGCTTAGAATTGCACCATGATTTTTTTTTTAAAAAAACCCTCTCTGTCTTGATGCTGCAGTTCATACTTATGGCTCCTGCATTGCTCAACTGAGTCCTGTAATTAGAAAAAAAATGAGTTTCTGCGCTTAAGGATGTTCTCAGTGTGATGGAATGGCTGGAGTGTTGGATCAGGAGCTGGTAGACCTCGGCTCAAATACCCCTTCTGCCAAACCTACCTCATGGGTGGGTAGGCAATTACTTCCCCCAGCTCCTTCGAGGAAGGGTGGGATAAAAATGTGAGAAACAGACGTCGTATGCATTTGAGACAATCATTCCCTGACTTCTCTCTTTTAATGAAATGTGAGCTTGAGAAGGTGCAAGTTCAAAAGGAGAAAAGAAGGGGCTGCTTAACCTTTTCTTCCACAGTGCTTTCCCACCAAGTGAGGTATCTGCTCTTTTCACCACTTTCATCATGAAGAGAAATACAGTGGGAGGGAGTAGGAGGAGATGGTGAAGGGTTCAACAACCCTTCTTCACCCACCATTCTTCTGCTTAAACTTTCAGTCTCTCAGGTCTGATTTGGTTAGAAAACAAGTCAGGAGAAAGGTATGTGCGTCTGCATATAATGTTTAGCTGTACTTCAGACACTGGAAAAGTAGTCTATCTTGGTCACCTCATTGCAAAACATGGAGCAATTTTGTATTAATTTGGGGGAGCAGTTTGGGGACATCTGAAAATACCTATGTTTGGAAAATTAAACAGGAGACTAGTGACACCTTAAAGATTAACAAAATTTATTCCAGCATAAGCTTTTGCAATGAGCCCCGTGGCGCAGAGTGGTAAGCTGCAGTACTGCAGTCCAAGCTCTGCTCACGACGACTTGAGTTCAATCCTGGCAGAAGCCAGGTTCAGGTAGCCAGCTCAAGGTTGACTCAGCCTTCCATCCTTGCAAGGTCGGTAAAATGAGTACCCAGATTCCTGGGAGTAAAGTGTAGATGACTGGGGAAGGCAATGGCAAACCACCCTATAAAAAGTCTGCCAAGAAAATGTTGTGATGCAACGTCCCCCCCCCACCATGGGTCAGTAATGACTTGGTGCTTGCACAGGGGACTACCTTTACCCTAAATTTTTGTGAGACAGAGCTCTCTAAATCAGATGGATGGGAGAGTCCAGTCAAAGCAGCTAGATGTATACAGTTAGATTCCTACAACAGACTCACATGGTTTCCTCTCTGGAATTATCATCTATGTCTGAGTCTCATATTTCCTCCCAGGATGTCAAGGCTCACACCTCCATCCCCCTGCTGGGCTACCAAGTCAGGGATATGCCCCAGAGTGACACACGTCACATCTTCCAGCTCGTCCAATCTAAGCAGGTGTATACATTGATGGCAGAGACAGAAGAACTGAAGCAGCGATGGATGAAAGCCATAGCTCTTTCAGCCCATGGTGAAGAGGAGGAAGAATCATTTGATGAACAGAATAGCGGGGACCTTGTCAGGAGGCTGACATGCTCTTCCTAGCACTTCAGCAAGGGTCAGATCACAACTCACATGTGGTTTCTTTCCCCAGATCTATTGCCAGCTCACAAGATAACTTTTGATATCTGATGCTTGTTCTGTGCAACCCATATATTTGTAATATTTTGCAACTGTAATTGGTTAACCATATTGGAATCTCTTGTTGCAGTCTTGTATAACCCAGTTTTTCCTCATTCACTTATGAGCCTGTCATGTGAAATTGTGCTGAATGCATCACTCAAGTCATAATACATTATTATATACTACAGTAGAGGAAGTGCCAAAATAAGCATTCACATACTAACCCCTGTACTAACACCGGAACAAAGAACACCTCATCAACAAACACATAGCTCTCTCCCTCCTTCCTATATCCCAATCTGCAAAATTGACACCCGATCATAGATGCTGCCTCTGCCCCTTTTCAGGCTGAAGAATCCAGATGTTCCTTTCTACCCATCTCCTCCAGGAAGGAAGGGTCCTGGAACCTATTGAGAAAGCCTGTAGCTGAGTTCTAGGACAGTGTGAGAAACTCAGACCACCCCCTGATAAATGTTACAGAGTCTAATGCTTCCTCAACTATTTCTAGTGTGTCAGATTCCATTGTTTCCTGACCCAACAGCCCAATATTCCTCACTAAGTGGGTAGGCTTTTTGGCCCCATTCAATCTATGGGAGATGTTAGTTGAAGCTCAGAGGAAGACACCTGGGGTTACAACACACAGTCTGTTCATCCCTGTGCTGTAATGGCCACTAGATTACAGGGCTGTTGAAAAGGTTTAGACAATTGGCAACTAAATGGAACCTCCATATCCAGAGGCAGTTGAGGCCAAACAATTGCAGAAAGTGACCATTACCATGCTCTGCTTGCAAGCTTCCAGAATCATCTGGCTAGCCACTGTTAGTTACAGAAGGCCAAACTAGATGGCTTGATCCACTAAAGCCAGTTCTTTATCCTGAGAATGCTCTTGATGCAGTTCTGCTGCTGACATGAAAGATGTATACTGGCTGGCTGGGAGGGAGATTGCCTTGGTTGGTGTCTGAGCTCCTTGCAGAACCAACAAGGTATATGTAATGAATTATAAACCTTTAAATTCTCATGCTGTTTTTCAGACATCAGAGAATTCACCTACTTTTCATGATCACATGGAAATAATTGCAGATGATTCAGCTTGCTTTCTGGCACCTCTGACCTGAATGCATGTTGATCCTTCAGAATATGTTTAGCTGATTGTTTCTTTACCTTGCTTCATGATCCCTTTCTCATCAGTTTGTTATTTCACATGCAGTGGAGCCAGTGTGATGTAGTGGTTAGAGAGATTTAGATCTAGGAGACCCAGGTTTAAATCTCCATTATGCATGGAAACTTGCTGTGTGACCTTGGGCCAGCCTCTCTCTCTCTCTCTCTCTCTCAGCCTAACCTACCTTGCAGGGCTTTTTGTTGTGAGGTATAATGAAGGAAGGGAGAACAATATATGCTGCCCTGAGCTCCATGGAGGGAGAGTACTAAGTAACTAAACCCTGTACTAAATAAATATTTTTAAATGGTGCTTTACGGCATAAGCACTTGTCCCCTGAAAAAAATGTGCATCTCCCACCTTTCTTACAAAGAGGATCCAAATATGTCAGAGTGCTCTCACAAGAAATGCTTCCTTTCCTTTGTGATGATTGCACACCAACCCACATGATACACATGACATGACAGTCCTTTTAAAGATACTACTTTCATCCTTTTCTGATGTAAGCGAGACCATGCCCAAAGGAGGGCAGCCCAAATCCAGCGCGTTACTCTGCTACAATTTCCTATAATTTGTATCCAGCTTACTTTTAGTGTCTTGCATTCTTTGTCTTTAAAAATGGCTTTGTGTATTTTATTCCTTTATATATAATCTACAGTGGTTTATAACCAAAACACGATATTTTGTAAAGATTTATGACTCAATAAATTGCTGAAGAATCAAGAATAATTAAATATCAGTGAGAGCTTTCCTGTTGTTGATCTTGAATTTCTCTCTTTTTTAGATCAAATATATCTGGAACTGATATATGTCAGTAGGATTCTAATTCCAGAGGGTTAGTCTGTTTAGGAGAAACAACCAGCACCTGTTACACTTTAAAAACGTTAGTGTGTGCTGCAATTTGCCCTCTGAACACCAGGGGGCAGTATAAAGATATGAAATATTCAGACAGCCAAGAAGTGGAGGCTGCTGCTGAGTACTTCTCTGAGGGATAGCAAGCATCAACAGACCTAAACTTCAGCATGAAAATCAAATGTCTAGAAGAGAAAATAGAAGTTTAGTGGAAGATACACTAAGATATTTCCCCATTTTGTTCTCATTGCTGGTGGGAAGGGGTGCAAGGAGAACACATCCACCGTTTTAAAATCTGTAGTAGGTAATATGCTATAGTGATATATGTACGTTTGAGGAAAAAACCCTGCAAAGAGCTTGATGATGGTGGGAGTAGTGGGCTTGAGAAAAAATGGGGAGGAAATGGAGCCAGATGTGGATGGGTAGGTGTGGAAGTTGGCACCTGCTGGATTTGCCATCTTCAGGTAGGGCCTGCAGTTCTTCTGGAATTACAACTGATCTCCAGATTACAGAGATCGCTTTCTCTGGAGAAAATGGCAGTTTCAGGAGGTGGAATCACATCCTGACTGAGCTCTCCTCCCTCCCCAAATTCTGCTGTCCCCAGGCTCCACCCCGCAAATCTCCAGGAATTTCCCAACCTAGAGTTGGTCCATACAGATTTAAAACCTATTGTGAGCACTGTGTTCATTAGCTGATCATACAAAGGCAGGCCAAAGGAGACCATGCAGCAAAGCTGAGGAAAACCACCTGCAGAAGCCTGGAAAAACACATTTTGAGGGACGTGGGGAACAAAAGTTCCATCTCTTATGGAACAACAGGTCCACCTGGAAGCAACCAGATGGGTTGGGATCTTAAAAATAAAGAATTGCCTTACAAAGCGTCACATCATAATCAATTTTGCCCAGGAACATTTACTTTTCTGGTCTTTCCCATCTTGGCTTCTGGAGGTCTTTGATCATGAAGCCCATGACTGAAACTGGGAGCTGATCAGTTAGAAATATGTGCACACCCATGCATAAAAGGACACAAATTCTTGGCAGTGGGAGGTTGTGGCATCAGACTTGTTTTTGAGCTTCAGATCTGTTTTTATCCTTTGTCACTGTCACAGACTTGGTTACATAGTGAGAAGGGGAGGGGGAAGGCATGGACACTGTAGTAATCAGGCACTCATTGGACACATGCAGATTTGATGCAGGACTAAATACACGAAACTAACTAGCACATTTTTATCCCACCTGCTCTCCAAGGAGCTTGATTATCCCCTCATCCAGTTTATTTTCACAACAACCCAGTAAGGAAGTTGGACTAAGTGAGAGTACGTGGCTCAAGTACCCAGTAAGCTTCATGAATGCATCAGGATTTGGTCCTTGATCCCCCAAATTCTCATCTGACACTCTAACCATTATACTATACTGGGTGTATTAATTATAGTTAGCAGTAAAAAGGGAAGGTATCTAAATACAACTTTTCCCTTTAGTTCTCAAAAGAAGAACTGTCCTGGCCTCTGGTAGGACTGCCACTTGGTTATCTGGTGAGGATCCTATGGTCTTAAGAGCAGTATGGAGACAGGCCTGCAGGCTGTCAACAAATATAGCTTTCTCCAGTATGCTCATGCAGTGCTGGGGAGCTTCTGCCTGTCACTAAAAACACAAGAACCTTGTCTGAGGGTTGTCCGTTCTGGGTTGGGAAACTCCTGGCAATTACAGAGTGAAGCCTGTGGAAGGCGGGCTTTGTGGAGATGAGGGAACTCAGTAGGATATAATGCTATAGGCTCCACTCTCCAAACCTGTCTTTTTCTTCAGGGGAACTGATCTCTGTAATATGGAGATCAACTATAATTCTGAGAGAACTCCAGGTCCCATCTGGAGGTTGGCAACTCATCCTTGCCAGGCACAGGGAACAACCTTCCTAGCTGTTGGGGCTTGGAGAACCAAATTAGTTTCTATGTGTTGATTAATTGTATTTATATGCTGTCCCATGCCTCAATGAGCTCTTGGGGTAGTTTATAGAAGGGACAAGACAAAAATCTCTGAAGAATGAAGCGGGACTTCCTTGACTCACCTAGGCTTTGCCTGCTCAGCCCCTTGCTGCAACAGCTATGGGAAAATGCCAAACAAGAAGGAAGATGAGCCCTAGCACCGACTCTGCCTTCTTAGTCAGCACTCAGCACCTCCACCTTCCATAGTCTTCCCTCTATTTCTCAGCCACAACTATCCCTGGTCATACCCAAACAGATTTGTAAAATATGTGATCCTTTGGCATCCTTTCAAAGTCAGGAAAGCCTCATTCTTTGTTGTGGCAAGCAGGGGAAGTACCCTAAACCTGGCCTTGCTTCCCCATCACTCTTCCTGTTAAATGTCATCCTGCATGTCAGAGAAGAACAAAACAAGGGCCAAGCTGTCATTATCCCAATCACGAAATGGGCCTCTGATCCTAATAATAGACTTCCTGTTTTCCTCAGGCTAATAAACTTGAGAAATTCCTTCCCGGTCAAAGGTTGCCTTGCTTCTATTTTTATTATAGTTCTGGAGTTTCACATTACAGAGTTTGATTCCTTGCCACAAGCTGTCTCCTTCATAAGTCTCATTGTCACAAAGCAGAGAAGAAAGAGTTAACAATACATTCATGTTGCCTTGACTAAATGCTTAGATCCACAACTCAGGCTTCTCTTGGGAGACAGGGAAGTTAGTTGTAGAAATGTTGTATGCAACCCTGAGCTACTGTATTAGCCAGGAAATACATTTTTTAAAAGATACAATAAATAAACTTTGAATCTATGTGAAAGCTGAATGAATTGTAGATTAATGCAGCATTTTCAAAACTGGTGTTTAATCAAGTCTCATTCACTAGCAGGTCACATCATTCAAATTAACAACAAACAAACGTTGCATCTTTATTTGATGAGTTCATCTATCACATTTGCATCTTGTGCTTCCTCCTGGCCTCATATCTCATTTTACCTTCACAACAACTCTGTGAGGTAGGCTTACTTGAGAGATAGTGACCACCCAAGGCATTTAGACATCACAATCAACTGGTTTTTATATCATGGGCTTGATTTAACTTTGATCAAACTTTGGTTAGTTCTGAAATCAAACTGGAATTTCACACTAGGGTTTGTAGCTGATGTATTAACAACATTTTGTCCTGATTATGGCTTGTTACAGTGTCTGAATTCATAAACCATGGTGTGTTAAATAGCACCATTCCTTGTGGCTGCTTTGTGGTGGAATAGGGAAGATATTTGTCCTGCTGGGAGGAGAGAGGAGACAAGAAGCACCCATACTGGGGCTTAAGCACAAATCAGAATTATTGCTTACATCTTGTAGATGAGTTTGTTGCACCAATTGTAGTTTAAACAAAACATGCCATGATATCTGAAAGCAGCCTAAGTGAGCTTTATGGCTGAACAGGCATTTGAATCCAGGTCTCCACAGTGAAAATACAACGCCCTTTCCAGAATGCAACACAGGCTCTGATGGGAGCAAATTCTGTGATCCCAAACTGCTAATGTTGGGATTCCTTCTGATTTAGTGCTTTCTATATGATGGGCTGCATAGAAGCACATCACCTTTGATGGCTGGTCTGTAATGCCTGCATGTCCATATTAAGCAAGACAAATAGCTGAGGGCTTGGCTAGTTTGCTCAGGTTCCCAAACATTATTTCAAGGGACTATTTCAGTGCTTCTCAAAAAAAACAAACCCTCTACTGTTCCACGGAACATAAAACTCCCAAGTGCAAAGAATTCTAAAGAATAAACATAGCAAAAGAGCTCTGTAGAAATGACCCAGAGCATTTCCATAGAAGTCATTTAATTTTGATCTAGACACTCTGGCTGAGATCTGATTGGGAAACAAAAATGGATGTTGTCATGGATTTATAAAATGCTCGGGGGGAATCACTCTCAAACATCCTATGTGATCTGGTGTGAGAGCCAAGCAAATGTCAGAGTAGGTGAAAGGGTAAGAAAGTGTGATGTGTCAAGGATGGGGCCTGAGTCATCTTGATCTCTCACTGAACTTCAAGTCGTCACCTCCAAGGACACTCAATAGCAGGCTGTCAGCAGACGCTGCAGTTCTCCTGGATGAGATAGGAGTCATAACCTCTCTTATGGCCTTTTGCAACTGTGGGACTGAAAGCTCATCTGACCTACTCTTCCCTCCTCTCCACAAAATCTTAAAATGTACCTCAGAAGATACATGCTGCTGGGGTCAGTACAAGCTAGGAAAACAGCTCCCTTCCCAGGCCAGCACTGTTCAGTTGTACTGAGAATGCTTAGTTGCTGAACAGGTCAAGGCCTGTTGCTCTCAAAAATGTCATGACTGGATTGGTAAGGAAGATAAGTTTCTAGAACATGGGTCTGTCAATGTCTTGTTCTAAGGGGATGAAATTATTTTCTCCTTGTCATGAAGCTGAGGGAGACTCTCAGAAGCCAATAATACTAGAGGGGTATCACAGAAGACGGAAAGGAAAATCACAAGATTTGACATCTGCTGCGAGGACCTGACATTCAGCAAAGGTTAGAGAAGTGAGGCCTCTTTCCTTGTTGGGCAGAAACTGAAAACCCCAAAGAGAAGTCCAATAACTTCCTATTCTGAAGAATGGAGAAGGACTGGAGGCAGTTTACTGGAATTCCCCCCTCCCTTCCCTCTTTCTCCCCACGCCTTTTCTTGTAAACTCTGACCAAAATATATTATGAAACTCACATGGCAAGGCAGTCACAATGAGGAAGTGGGAGCCGCCTACCCATTGATAAATCCCTGGCGGGGGAGAAGGAGTCTGCCGTGTTGCTTCTTCAGTTAGCACGTGGCCTTGATCTCTTTCCTCCACTTCAAGCCAACACTCTTTCTCTCCCAAAGCAAATAGGGTTGATTCCCACACCAGTTTTGGAGGACTCATTTTTCTGTTTGTAAAGATACAACCACCACCACTACAGAATTTCTCCTATTTTTTAAGGTATGCTTACAACAACCATGTAGGGTTGGACTGGAACATTTAGTTTATTCAGGCACAAGGTAAAGTAAATCCTGAATTGATTGAATGTATAGATGATAGGATAGCCGTACAGTATGCACTATGCCACATATGCACAAATTGCTGTCATTCCTACAATGAGTTGTAGACCATCAAGATCATTTATTATTGTGCAAATAACTAGTTTACCGCATCTACATTAGGTCGGCGGGGTGTGTGTGTGTGTAAATTTATATACATTGGAACAATCCCAAAATGTGACTGAATTTCTGAGAATTCCCACTTTATAAAGAGCAAAATTCACTGCTAAAGTATATGGCAGGTTTTTTAAAAGTGTGAATCTGGGTATGTTAGAACTAGAGGCTGTCTATGTATTACTGGGATTCTTGAATCTGCACATAATCTGAAGACACATATTAAATATATACACACTTGGCACATAGTTGCTCGTATACTTGTGCAGTAGCACTGGTGTGCATGTGTGTAGGCCTATTTTTGTGTTTGTGTAAATACATGTGCCATTGTTGTGTTCTTGGAGTGTATGCAGTTAATGGTGTGCTATATTCTAATTTGGTCTTCCGCTGATGCTTTCTCAGACCAGAAGGTGGTGCTGTGTTCTCCATTTCTGTACCTCAGGAATATGGAACAAACCTTTGGGCTCCTGTAGTGCCCCGGATTACTGAGCACTTGTTCTTCTATCAAAACAAACAACTGGGAAATAATTGCAGTCCTGGCCAAAAGACTTACTATTGTCTCAGATCCTCAGCTCAGGCTCTGAGAACCAGAACCAGGTAATTGTTGGCACCCTATGGGAAAAGAAATTGTATCACAAATTGAAGTTGCCACCATGAAATGAGCTGTGGAGAAAGTGTGTTTCAGAGTGTCAGCCCCATATGTCTGCATGTATCCTGGCAGCATTAAAAAACCTGGTAATTTTGGGGGAAAGCCCAACCTGGGTGTATACAGAAAGCCAGGCCAAGGTTCCCTGGTATCTCCCACATCCCCACAAAGTTTGGGTTTTACAAGATGACACAGCAAAAAAAATAAAAAGAGACTAGATGTGATTTTTATGTAAGCCATTGTCCTCAGCTTTAACATGAGCTTCTGAACAGAATTCCTCAGGATACTCTACTCTACTCTACTCTACTCTACTCTACTCTACTCTACTCTACTCTACTCTACTCTACTCTACTCTACTCTACTCTACTCTACTCTACTTTCAGATGATTACCACTGGCATCGCTATGCAATACGTCCTTATGAAGTTCTGCCTTAGGACCAATTCTGGTGTCTCAAGAGGAAGCAGTGCCAGTCTCACAACAGCCAGTGGGTACTTGAACCCCTTTCCCTACTACTGTGAGGTAGCTGAGAGGTGGCTCGGGTCATTATCAGTGCCAGATATTCATTGGAGCAGACATGTGGCTTCTGGCTCTGTCCCTGGGAAAACTCTACAGGGCTCCTGCTTATATGGAAGTGTCAAGTGGAGGGGAACATTGGCATTTTCATACATCCTGAGTCAGCAGTATAGTCCCTCTGCAGACTTCCTGAGCAACTCAGTCTCTCTCTGCACAAGACATCTTACTTGAGTAGGATCAAGTGAAAGATCTTCCACTTCTTCTCCCATTGTGGATACACAGGCACTGCTAGGGAGACAGACGGCACTTGAATATAAGACCACACAGAAAGTAAGTCACTTGAGAGTTCCCGTGTAAGATGTTTCATGTAGAGTGACTCTCAGTTCACTGTGATTCTGAATCCTGACACTCCTACCTTTGTTTTGCTACATGAAGGATTTCTCTGGCAACAAGAGCAAACTCTTGGGTGCATCTGTACAAATAATTAAAAGTGTAATTCTATTTTTCTTTCTAAATGGGGTTATACTGTACTGTTGCTGAAGTGTGCTGTCTTTAAATGTGTTGGTTTTCTGTCTAATTGTCCAAATAGCCTAGAATGGTTGAGTCTCCCCTCTTTCTTTTTGAGATGCACACACATGAGCCCCAATCATTCCTCGATTATCTGTGCTGGTGTGTGCAGAACACCATAAACAATTAACAAATGTTTGGAGGTGTTTGTGTGTGTGTGTGTGTGTGTGTCAGAAGAACTACCACTTGACCAACACCTCCTAACCTGCACAACAGCCTTAAGACCTCTGCTCCTGGACCACTAAAGAAAATTGGACCTGAGCCCAAGAAAGAGCTAATCTTTACTCTCCCGAGATACAAAAGCCCTGTTGTCAGGGGCAACTAGGAATCCAGAGTCTTGCATTCCACTAGAGTTAAGGAACTTCCTGTAGCCACAGAGAGGAGAGGACAGAGCTCTCTGGACAAAAGCTGCCGGGAAAGTCAGGAAGTTGGTTGTGAGTGGGAGGCTGGGATTCTGTTGGACAGAAGGATGTGAAGTGGAGCCAGTTCAGTCCTGGACACTTATGAAGCCCACACAGATGACAAATGAACCTCAGCAAATAGAATACACAGAAGGGTTTAGGGAAACCAATTGTTTTCAGTATTGATCAGGTACTCAGTTCTTTTATGAGGAAAGACTATCACAAGAATATAGCAAGAGGATCGCTGCTGGGCTAGAACCTCAAATCCTGCTCCATGGACTTAGAGGGCATGTAGGACTGCATCTAGCAGATCCCTGACCAAGGATCTTGGGGTCCAGAAAGAACCACCTCCAAGGAAACAACAGCCCTTCCAATAGTAAGCAGGGATTGTGTAAGGCCAGCAATGCAGAGGGAGGCCCAGCTTTTATTGCTACTACTGTACATTTAAAAGTAATAAAAGGTGATTAAAATGCACTCATCTGGAAGGTAAGGTGGGGGAAGCAAAGCAGTACTGTCCCTTTTCCTCCCATTCTGAGCACAAAAGCCTAATTCAGCAATCCCCATGCTGTTTGTAGTGCTTGCTTTGAAATTTACTGTACATTAGGGGATCCAGTTCTAAATTTGCTGCACCTTTTGGGACCCAATAGCACTGTATGTCGCAGTAAACAACTCTATTTACACTAGAGGAAATCATGCCAAACTAAAGAAATGACTATGCTTTTCGGTATGACTTTTTCTTCTTCTCCCATTTGGGAAAAACAGGAGGCAGAAAGGGTGAAGAAGACCACCATGTTGGTCTGCCACTAAATTGCAGCCTCTGTGGCTCCATTCTGTAAAAGAAGGGAAAAGGCTGGGAACCATCTTGTACGTGACTAAGCATCACATGTAGCTAGTCCCAAACTGGGGAAGTCACAGGGATTTTATCTCTAAATTAGATCATACATACAAAAATACCTGGATTGCAAAGTAAGTCCAGGACAGAAACAATACACAGTCTCTTCTACATAAGGACAGGATCTTGTGGTTTCCCCATAGCCGGGGAAGCTGCAGATAGAGCACAGCAGCAACAGGGCTTCCACATGGGAGGTTTCCCTGCAATTTCCCTGTCCTAGTCCCCCAGGAATGGCCACCCGTCTTCCCTGGGGCCACCAGGGCTTTTGCAATATTTTAAAAATTGGCACTAGAATATCGTTTTATTGATATAACAGATGTAGCAAGTTCTCTGAATTCCTAGCTTGCTTTCTTTCTTTTAAAAAGTGTCTTCCCTTCTGAACATATGCATTTCTCCTTAGCCCACAAGGGAAAGGGCTAGAGACTTACTTTTAAAAAAATGCAAGTAAGAATTCAGAGAATCTGCTACACCTATTGTTACAATGGTATATCGACATACTGATAGTCTGATAACGATTTTTTAAAAAGCCCCGGGGATTAGGGACAGAAATGTCTGCTCTTGAGACAGGCTCAGGGAAAATGGCTGCCAAGTGAGCTGGAAAATCTAAATTTCCCCAACCACATAGCACCCATCCAGGTTTTCCTGTGATTTTTCGCAAACCTTCTGAACAAAGATGGTTTGAGAAAGATTGGAGAAAAGCTGGGGAACCCTCCAGAGGTGCATGAATGTACCATTATGCTGTGGGGAAGCAGGGGAAAAAACCCTGCTTCCCAAAAGCATTGCACTCAGGGCAGAAAACCCACATATAAATGACCAATGTCTTGCTATATCCTTAGCTGTGTCTGATTGTAATTACTATTTGAACTATATCACTTGTGCAAATCTGTGGCCTTCTTCTTCTGGGCATGAGTCATTTTCTTTGTCTTGAGGTAGTGGCTAATATTTGGAGCACTGTGTTCTTTCATGTTACAGCTATTCTATTCCTCCCCCATCACTGTTGCAAGACTACCCTTTCCTGTTTTGATGACACAATGTCCCATTTAATGTTTTGATCTAGCCCTTCAGACTGGTTTTGTAGGGTCCCAATAAAAATTACCTGAATAGCCCAGACTCGCACAAACTCATGAAAGCTTAGAAGCTAAGCAGGTTCAGCCGTGGTTAATACTTGGATAGGAGACCACTTAAGAAGACAGAAGGTTTCTGTGCAGAGGAAGACAACGGCAGATCATTTCTGCATCTCTTCCCTTGAAAATCCTGGGAGGTGTACCTACAAGTGGTTGTAACTTGACAGCACTTTGTTATTTATTTATTTATTTATTTTTATTTTTTCAATTTATATACCGCCCATCCCCAGGGGCTCTGGGCGGTGAACAGTTAAAATCGATAAAAACAAAAACTAAAATCAATATACAAATAATATTGATTATTTGTATTGTTGTCGTTGTTATAGAAAACCATTCCTAACCGCTGAGGCATATTTTTCTCCCTAGTGAATGCTAGCCTGACCAGGGGATGAGGTCTTTTCACACTGACATTTTCCTATAGTTTGGGTGCTGATATGCAGTGTTTTTCCTCTGAGCTTCCTCATGTCCGAAGTTTCCATTTATTGCCATCCCATGGTTTCTTTGTGATTCCTCCATGCATTCCCAAATCAGATCAAAGGTGGTTCAAGAAAGCATGGATAAATGATGAGGAAAACACAAAAAGACCATGGAAAACGAGGACGTGAGGAAGTTTGGAGACAATCCACTGCAGGTTGACACTAAAACCACAGGAAAGCCTCCATAAAACCCGATGCTTATATCCAAGATTTTGAGATAAAGGGTGCATTTGTTTTTATTCTCAATTAGTACATGATGCGAATAATATAGAGAGTGCAGAATTCAGTTCTCTTGGAATCTCAGCTTGTAAAAACACAAGTTTGTAGTACTTATGAGGTTGAAGATATGCTTGAAACTGTATAGGCAACGCCTGAGGAAACATCAGGAAATAAATGCTGCTGAACAAGATTTTCGGGGCGGGGCGGGGCGGGGCGGGGCGGGGCGGGGCAGAGTGGGAGGGGGGACGAGTCTTCAGCGCACTGCATAGATAGCTCCATGCCCTTCACAGTGACCAGCAGAAACAGGATTATGGAAAACTGTAAACATTGCAGAATAAATGAAGTTGCTCTCCAGCACAACCGCATAAAGCTATAAATTAGGGCTGCTTCGTGGTGTCCTACATGCCAGCTCCTTCGCTCCTTGCCTGGTAGTGGGATGCTGCCCCCCTCCCCGCCCAATAGCTGGGCGTTTCCTCCTCAACAGTCAGTGTCAAGGCGTTTCTCCATCCTATGGCGGGGCCAGACTGAAGGGGTTTTGTGCCTGCGCCACGGTGGGTGGGGAAATACGCGGGAGACGGGTGATTTTCGCACTGACTGCAGTACAAGCCTTTCAGGTCCCAGCTGGAGGAAACTGGCTGAGCTGCTGCTAGTTGCCTTGGCAGCTCCTTTGACAGCCTGTTTTACGCAGCAAGAGTAATGCAGAAGTTCCTGCTCTGAGTATAAAGCAGACACTAAAAATATCCCTGCGCAAGAAGCTTCCCGAGGAGGCGGCCGCCGCGTGGCAGCATCTCTAATGAGCGAGCCAGCGAGGAGTTCACCCAAGGACAGGAGAACGTTCCCGGCCTCCGCTCCTGCCTCCTCCCTCTCCCACTCCCTTCGCTTTTGCATTATCAGGTGCTGCCGGCTGCCTCGCTGACTGGCTGGATGCAGTTTGCTGCTACAGCAGCAGCAGCAGCAGCCTTAAAGATACGCCAGAGGCACTGCTGGAAAAGATGCGTTTAAAACGGAACGAGGAAGAAAGGCTGGGCTGGAAATGGGACCGGGCTGTGGAGTGAGAAGGGGCGGGGGGGGGGGGAGCATGCGGCGATCTATAGAAAGCTGTCAAATTGTTTTCATGACAGCAAACAAACCGAGCGCAGGAGCCATTTAATGGTGGCAGCAAAGAAATAGGTCAGACTGGGGGTATAAGGAGGACAGTGGTATTAAGTTTATAACGAGATCCTTAGAATGCTGGCTCCTGTTTCTAAGCAGGAAGGGCTATGTGTATTTTGCTGTTGGCGTGTGCACTCACGCACACACAAACACACATTCAAAATTGGGTTTTGGTGCAGAATTCAGTATCCTAAAAACCAACCTTCCTTCCTTCCTTCCTTCCTTCCTAGCCCTTAAGGTTTCGATGACAGGCTTTCAATAGCTGATGAGATGAGAGCAGGGGTGCTTTCTCGGGGGCAGGGCATGGGGCTTCAGCACTGGTTAGCTCTTTCCCCCTCTTTAGGATTGATTAAAAGCAGTAGAATGGATTTAGCAAAATAAGCAGAAGCATGCTTGTGGTATGTGTGTGTTGTGCCCTCAAGTCGTAGCTGACTTACAGTATGATGACCTCTGGCAGGGTTTTCATGGCAAGAAACTAACAGAGGTGGTTTGCCATTGCCTGCCTCTGCAGCCCTCGTTTTCATTGGAGGTCTTCCATCCAAGTACTAACCAAGGCTGACCCTGCTTAGCTTCTGAGATCTAATGAGATCAGACTCACCTGGGCTATCAATGCTTGTGAACTCAAGCATAATTTACACAGTTTCCAGGATCCAGGGTTTCTTGGTGCAGAATGTGTATTTCTGTTTGATAAACAAATAGCACACACAATCCTGAACTAAGGACACTTTACAGTTTGGAGTCAGGTGTATTGAAATAACACCTCTTCTGCATCACCACCTGGATCCATTTCTGGCACTCAAGAAAATGTACTTTCTTTGAATTGTGATTAGAGATGGGCACGAATCGAATTACGATGACCCCAAAAATGCACGAACCAGTGATTCATGGAAGCTCGTTTCCACGAACTTCCATGAACTGGTCTACTGGTTCGTTTGGGTCATAAAGGGGCAGTTTATGGCCAGGGAAATGGCCATATTTACTTTTCCTGCGGCTTGCAAGCGGCAGGTCCCTTTAAACCCCCCTTGCCGCCTGCCAGCTGATACTTTAAAGGGACCTTCCACTTGCCAAGCCAAGCCAGCCTTTATTGGCATATATATAATATAAAATTTTAAATACAGAAATGAGTCCATACAGAGTAAGATTAAAATTACAGATAGGAACAGGACAACAGTGTAGCAAACCCAATATAGGATATTACTTGTCAGGGTGTATAGCCATGGCACTGTAGAGAAACTCTGCTACTATTTCAGTTATTTCCACATCTGGGTTGTCAAGAAGAAACTGAACCTTAAAATCATCAGAAAACTCTGGAAGTTGGGCTAATATAGGATGTAGAAGATCCCGGCGTGGCACCAGATAAAAAGGACACTGGAGAAGAATGTGGGAAACAGTTTCAACACAGTCCATCGAACAAGGACAACATCTGCTAGGATAAGGAATCCCATGAAATCTATCAGATAAAATGGCTGAAGGAAGAACATTAAATCTGGCCAGAGAAAAGGCTCTACATAAATTGGGAGCCAGGAGTTGGTAAAGGTATACTGCTGGGAAACTTACATTAGGGACAATCCCCAAATTTAGGGGAGAACAAGTTCTATTAGCAGAACTATAGAGAGTTTGTAACTCTAATCCCAAAGACTGGATTTTATTTTTGAGAAGGCCTCGGACTCAGAAAGCCGGAATAAAGATTCTATAGATAAGTTCAAGGAACTTATTTTAGCTTCAATACAGGCTAACCAGCTAGAGTTGACAAATTCAGATAATAAATGATGCGTATAACTGGGGAGGGGGGTCAGAATTATAATGGAGTCTCAACCATTATTTGATAGTGTGAAGCCATGCCTTGGTGGCCAACAGATTCTGACCACACTCTAAGCATAAGGAAGCATATGGAACACACATAGGAACCCCCATGATCTTACGCAGAAAGTTAGAGTGAACACGTTCAACTGAATTGTCAATAGCATCAATCCAGAGCGGGGCCCTGTACAATATCTGAGCTCCAATTTTAGCACTGAAAGCTTTAAGAGCAGCCACGATCAGCCTTGATCAGAAAAATAAAAGCAAGATATTGCTGCAGCACTAACTTTGGCTGCATTAATAGCCATCCTACGGTGGAAGGCCCAAGTAGCATTAGATTGGAAATAGACACCCAGGTATTTAAAATGCTTAACTTGTTCAAGTCTATTACCACTGACAATCCAGTTATACAGTTTCCAGGAATTGGGAAGAACCAATACCTTAGATTTTTCATAGTTCAACTCCAGTCTGTTGGTCACACAGTATTCAAGGCAACAGTTCAATAAATGATTCAATCCAACACATGAAAAAGACAAAAGAACCATATCGTCCGCATATAATAACAAAGGGATGGAAGCGGAGCCAAGTCTATGACTGTGACTATCAACTAGTGACAAAAAGGGGCAAGATCATTTTTAAAAAGATTAAATAAATGGGGGGTTAAAATGCACCCCTGCTTAACCCCCTTCTTAATAAAGATCTTGGGAGAGAGTCTCCCAAAGGAAGAACACCTGACCTGGCAAGACGTTGATGTATGAAGTCTTTTGATAAGAGATAATAACCTCTTATCTAGTGACATCCCCTCAAGCTTTGCCCAGAAAAGTTCTCTTGAGACAGAGTCAAAGGCTCCCTTAAGGTCCAGAAAGGCAATGTACAGTTTAGATCTTTTCCTACTTGTGTATTTATTAATCAAATGAGCAAGGACTAAACAATTATTCAAAGCTGACTTCCCCCGGCAAAACCCCACCTGTTCTGGACCTAATATTTTGCTAGATGACATCCAAGTGCTGAGCTTAATTTGCAAGAATTTAGTGTATAGTTTCCCAATAATGGATAGAAGGCTGATTGGTCTGAAGTTAGAGGGGTTAAGATGACAACCCTTTTTATAAATGGGAACAATTATCGCATTAGTCCAGGCATCTGGCATCTGGCCAGTCTTATTTACCATAGTGAAGAGAGAAGCAAGCAGAGGGGCCCACCACTCTGGATCAGCTTTCAGCACCTCTGGGACCTGCTGCTTGCAAGCCGCAGGGCCCTTTAAACTGCCCAAACCCCAGCCCCCACCCCCCACGGCGCAGTGGCCATTTGAGGGGCGGGAAGGCCGTTTTGAGCCTCCTCTGTCACCCTGCAGGCCCACACAGCAGCAGAAGAGGCCAAAAACGACCTTCCCGCCCGTTGTGGGAGGAGGGGGAGGACGCTGCAGGCCCGCAGGGCAAGGTAAGTGTGGGGCTGGGGCTGGGGCTGGGGGGTGGGGTTTGGGATCCCCCCCTGCTGCCTCCCAGCTGATAGTTTAAAGGGACCTGCCTTGCAAGGCAGGAAAGGGCCCTTTTAAACTGTCAAATGCCCCTTTCCCTGCCACTGCTAAGTGGCCGGAAAAGGGCATTTAAACCCCACGAACCATGAACTGGTTCATAAACTGGCCCCAGTTTGTGCCAGTTCGTGATTCCTGGTTTGTGAAAACCCATGAACCACGGACCTCATGGTTCTGTTTTTTTGTGGTTCGTGCCCATCTCTAAATGTGATCAAGATCTTGAGTGCTTCCTGGAAGGAGCAGTCAGTGACCTTCATGCTTTCTCCTATTTCCCTTTCCTATGATAACTTCCTGGTCTCCACAAGCTAAGGACAGTTTCTCTGTACTCAAGTGTTGAGAGTTTACCATTCATCTTATAAGCATATAACACTAAAACCCACAGTACAACTCTGAGAGCTTATTTTCTTATTCCCTTCATACAACAGTTACTGTCTTCTCTGGAACCCTTCATTCGTATACCTTATGAACAGATTGCTCTTAGCATTTGCTCAGTGAGTGGGAGATGTCCGTGTGATACTTTGCACAAGCATCTTCTAGATGGGATGGTGTGGAACAAAAGGAGGGAAGACTCCTTGCTCCACCATGGAATCAGGTTCTGTCTACAGCGGTGTCATATTTGTGGTACTACCTCCTGCACGACACCCAGTCAGTTGGAAGCTTCCAGAGAAGGACAAAAATAGTTCTCTTTTAGGAAGCTTACAAAGCAGCATAAAATGGAATGTTCACATGCTATTTTCATGGTTTTTTTACTGATTATTTGTGAGTTTTATTGTGATTCTATAACTTGATTCTGTAACCCACCTTGGATCCATTATATTTGGAGGAAGGTGGGATAAGAAACAAAGACGTGTGAGGATGGGACTCTAGCTGTACCAATTGAGAGCAGAACCATATTTGTTTTTTATTTATTTATTTCAAATTTCTATTCCGCCCTCCCTCCAAATTTCTGTTCCACCCTCCCCATCCACATATGCTGCGGATGGATGGGTAGAACAGAAGGTGGAATGAAATTTTGCCTACTTTGGCTTTATATTTGGCTGATAGATCCCTGTTGTCAAGCCAATCATGCCCTACTCACTCACTGTCTGAGATTTATATCTTTCCCAAACCTGATTTGATACAATCTTTTTAGAAAGATCTCAAAGTGCATTTTCACCATGTGAAAGAGAAAGGGCACATTATTGAGGGTCCCACTCACAACTGTGCCATTTTCCTTGCCTCAGCCCCCTTCCAGTTGTTATTTTCCTCATGGGCATGTAAGGGTACTTTTCAGGCTTTTGATTTTAATGGTTATTGCTAGATTGCTACAGCATTATGAGATCATATCCATCTATTGCCATGAGCTTCTGAATTCTCATTTTATTTTATTCCCATTTCATTGTAGAGGTACACTTTCCCCCCTATATCTCTGCAACAAACAGGGCTAGTGGAGACTTAAAAATGACAGTGGGGAATTCAGAGGAGCTAGTAGATCATGACAATAGATCAATACAATGTTACAATGCTATAGAGCAATAGCAATTACTGGCTGTTTTTTTTAAGCATGGAAAAAGCTCCAGGCTTAATGGGGCAGGGAAAATATACACAATACATCTGTGTGTACAGTCTTGTTGCCAGTGCAAATGGAGAATTCTTCCTGCAACCTCACTGGGGTGGGGAGGGGCTGGAGGTAGAAAAGAGGTAGAGCTAAGCAGATCCCAAAGAGCAGTATTTCAACAAATGTGGATTAGGTGGTGCCTGTCGCTCTCCAGCTCTCCATCAGCAGTGCATAGTGCCAGTACCTAATTCCAGCTCTTTGGACCTTGAGCAAACACACAAAAAGGCCTTGGATGCCACCCAGATGGAGAGGGGAAGCTGCTTTCTCTCTCTTCCTGTAATAACATCACTGCTTGGCAGAGCAGTACAGAAGCAAGAGGGATTCTCTCCGGAAACCCTTTCTCTGTGGAAGCCCCAAAGCTCTTTGTGTCAGTGCACTGAATAGGCTTTTCTCAAGTTCTGTCCCTGGCACATCAAAGGGTCTGCTCATTTAGAGGCAGCTCTCTGCCACCCACAGCACCAGAGGCAGCTGGAGACAGCCCCAGGATGTCTGTCGAACTCTTGCCTGCCTGGGATGTAACAGTGGCTCCCTTTTCATGGGGAGCAAGCCCCCCACACTGAGACTGACAGCTCCATTCAGCGATCCTTTATAAGAATATTCAAACTGGCTACAGCCAAGGCTCTGACGCTATTCCTATGGAAGGTGCAGCCTAGGAGGGCTATGCGCTCCAATCTCTGTGCCAGCATTCTTTGCAGTGAAAAGGGCAGGAAGGACCGAACATCATTCATTAATACCCTATAGATTTATTTAGATTTATGCTGGCCCTGACCTAACAAGACTTCTTTATTTCATTCACTCATACAATAACCCTGTGACTTGCAATATTCTCATTGTACAGGAGGAGACTGGAGACCAAGATATGGGGCCTCCCAGGCAGGCCAGAGTTAAGATGGGACACATTCAGTTCTTTCAAGTCTGAGCACAGGGTTTGATCCCATTTACTCTCACTCTGTGTCCCATGATGATCATGTGGCATTGACTTGGAGCACTGTACCATGCCTGCTGTAACCTGTGCATGTGTTGGACACTTGTTGTGGCCAAAATGAAAGCAGTGGCTTAGAGGGGTGGGAGGGTGAGAGACACAAATAACCCTCCTCTGATTTGGCAGTGTTTGACAGAAGAGAGATTCCCGCCCCAAGATTCATATTGTTGTATTTGGATATGGGAGATTACTTTTTGTTTTAGCTTAAGCGGGAATGAAGCTGGTCTTTTGTTTAGCAATAGCAAATAAAGCTTCTGTAATAGCACTGAGGTATAGGAGAAGGTTTGATTACATAAACATTGGTGGCTGGAGGCACCTAGAGTCCTCACTTTCTTGGATGGGACCCAAAGAAAAACGTTTTGGTCCTTACAACGTAGCCTCCAAGGGAAACAGCAAATCAAGCTTTGCAGTTGTCTGGCAAAAAAGCCTGTTATGGGGAGAAAGAAAAGGATGCTCTTGGAGGAAAATGATGCTGCTTTGAAGGTTAGTGATTTCCATTTGGGTGCTTGTATACTAAGTATATATGTGTAAGTAAACAGATAGTGTTAAAACAGTATAAATCCTTACTACTCTTTCCTCACAACAAACTTGATTGAAAAAAGGCTTCTGCTTGGATCCCATGGAGGATTTCTGTGGATTGAAGGGGGAGTAATTTCTGCCAGTTCCCACTTCCACAGCAGGCAGCTCATTGCTCCCCTCCCATGCTGTCCCAGGGAGCTCCATTTTGCCCTGAAGAAGCATTTTTAGTTTTGTTTTTTAGCTGCAGTGGTAAAGGTAAGGGAGGGAAATCCCTCTCCGTGAATGGAAATCTGTTTAGCCTGTGGAAATCTCCACTGGATCGAAGCCTGTGTCTGGAACTTTCTACCACTTGTGAAAATGTGGTAGCATGAACAAACTTTATAACACTCGTGCAAATTATGCAAGCCAATGTTAGGGGTTGAGGGGGTATCTATTGTTGCATGCTGTATAAAAACACTGAAAAAATTAACTTCAAAATCACACTTTTCTACCACATCAAAATACCATTAATCCTTTTGTTCCTAATATCAGACATAATCTAAGTTCCCAAATACATTTATAGAATTTCAAAGTTCAATAAGTTGTCAGATCCAGCATGTGCTGGTATACTGTTCAAGTGCAAATGCTGGTGCACTGTTCAGGTATAGCTGGCAGGTGTTCAAACACAATGCATATCAGAAATGGGTGCATGGAGTAAAAATAAGTATTGTATCTATGGGTTGGGACTGGAACTAATACAACTCAAAGACCCTATAGTATTTGAGCAAACGGATGGGTTCAACATGCATCTGGCACCTTATAAAACTGAACCTACTCTTACAGGCATGGGAGATCATGGGGAAAATCGAACATATGTAGTTAGCAATGTGGCTAAATATCCCTTGGTACTGGGAAGTCGCTGGCTATGGGACCATGACCCGTACATCAAATGGTCCACTGGGATGGTGGTCTTTAAAGGAGATCATTGTGCAAAGCATGCATGGACTAAAGTATGGGGCAAGGAGGCACCCTCCCCATTAGAAACTGTGCTACTAACCACAGAGGAAGAAGCCATTCCCTCCGAATATCAGGACTTAAAACAAGTATTTGACGAAAAGAAAGCTGATGAGCTTCCCCCTCATAGAAGCATGGATTATGCTATTGAACTCATTCCAGGGGAAAAGTTGCCCAAGGGAAAACTGTACTGTATGAGCCCAGCCGAAAGAAAGGAACTGAGAAGTTTCATTGACAAAAACTTAGAGCGAGGATTCATCCGCCCTGTCAGTTCCCCTCATGCTGCGCCTGTATTGTTTCTCAAAAAGAAGGACGGGGGCTGAGATTGTGTACTGACTATCAGAGAATAAATGCTGTATCCATGTCAAATGCATACCCCCTCCCCTTAATTAGAGACTTGCTCAGTGTGGTGGTGTAAGGCAAAATCTTTTCGAAACTGGATTTAAAAGATGCTTATTTCCGAGTAAGAATAAAAGGATGAATGGAAGACTGCATTCAACACCCCTTTGGGACAATTTGAATACCTCGTGATGCCTTTTGACCTACAAGGGGCACCAGGTGTGTACATGAACTTAATCAATGAAGTGTTGCATGAATGCCTGTACAAAGGTGTAGTTGTTTATCTAGATGACATGTTGATTTATACTGCTGATAAAGAATCCCATGTGGAACTGGTCAGAAAAGTGCTGACCACTTTAAAGAAACACAAACTGCCAGTAAAATTGTCTAAATGTGAGTTTCATAAAGAAGAGCTGGATTTCTGGGGGTACAAAGTCTCTTACCAAGGGCTGAAAATGGACCCTGCAAAAATCCAAGCTGTAATGGGGTGGGAGGCCCCCCAAACAAGAAGGCAATTGCAGTTGTTCCTAGGGTTCGCTAACTTTTACTGACGCGTCATAAAAAAACTTTGCCCAAATTGCCCTCCCCTGAACGGACTTGTTAAAAATGAAGGGGAAGGGACTTGAGGGGAAAAAGCCCTGTCATGGCCCAGTCTGGGCTCAGTGAGGTTGAGGTCTCCTCTGGAGGAGAGGAGCCTTGTGTAGCCAGCCAGGACTCCTCAGGAGAAGAAGAGTTCTGTGTAGCAAGCCCTAGCCCTGACTCAGCAGAAGCCGGTGATCAGGAGCAACAGCTGCTGGCTGATCAGAGCTTACAGCCGGCAGCTGAGGCACCAGCACCCTCTGGCCCCAATACCACAGGGGAAGTCAGCCAGGGACATTTAAGGCTACAGGTGCAGCACAGCCAAGAGCCTCCCCCCACCCCAGGTTCACCCACATCCAAAGAACGCCGCAGACAGCATCAGAGATTGGAACTGCAGGAGAGACGGTGCAGTGTTCGTCTCCTGAGCCAATGCCAGCTGCTGGAGAGCGATGAAGAGTAGTGTCAGGATGGAGCCCCAGCAGCTGGCTGAAACCCACGCCTGGCTATAAAAGCCAGTCTGGAGAAACTGCCAGGTATGGAAGCAATGTGTTGATTACCTGCAACCACATCCTGGAACCTTGCATCTTGTTCTTGCCTGCATCTTGACTTGATACTCTCATGCTCTGACCTATGGACTGGACTTGGCTTTTGGATTCTGGACACACCCCTGGTGTTTACCTTGTGCTCTATGGACTGGACCTGGCTTTTGAATCTTAAACACTCCTTTGGTTTCGTGTTAGTGCTTGGACCATCAGCTTGGGCGGGCCTAGCCCATGACAAGCCCAGTGCCAAGTTGAACTAGATCAGTGAATGCCAAGAGGCTTTTGAAAACCTAAAAAAGATGTTTATTTCTGAACCGGTTCTACAGCACCCTGATGAGAACCAGAAATTTGTCATCCAAGTCGATGCCAGTGATGTAGCCGTGTGTGTGTGTGTGGGGGGTGCTCCTACGACCCAACGAGGAGGGGGAACTGCACCCCTGCGCATACATTTCTAAAAAGATCTCTGAAACTGAACACAATTGGAGCATATGGGGAAAATAATCTTTTGCGGTGAAATTGGCACTTACCACCTGGAGACATTGGCTAGAAGGGTCTAAAGTGCCTTTTGAAGTATGAACTGATCACAAAAACTTGGAGGCACTATGCATCCCCCGTAGACTGAACACTAAACAGTTAAGGTGGGCGGAATTCTTCTCTAAATGAAACTTCGCACTGAAGTACCTCCTTGGCTGATCAAATTTCCTGGCAGACTCCCTTTCACACATACCCCAACATGACTGCCAGAAGAAGGAGGTAATTGATACAGTCTTCTGCATATGCATATGACCGAATTATAGCTAGAAGGTATGAACGTTTTCTATTGATACTACATCTAGCCCCATTTGTAGTGCAGACAGATGTGGTGCAGATGTACAGCCCGCATTGGATAATATCAGTGATGAGTTAGACCTGAGCAAATCTACACAAGAAACCTGGCCTTAAAGAACTCATTCCAAATTATAACTTTGGAAATGCTTCTTTCTTTTGTGCGAGTACAAGAATTGTCCTGATATGTTATCAAATTCACAGGCTCATTAATTCCATGTACAAGTGGCATTCCCTCCACCAGCACTGTAGTGGGCTTACTGGTTTCCAAAAATATTCTACACATGTGGGCTATTAATTCCCAGATGGACAGGGTTTTGCAATGTAACTTCAGGGTGACCATGACATTTTCATCAGTTCAGTAACAAATGACTGTGAGGAAGTGACACACAACACTCCCATCCCTGCCTTTCCAGTGCCACTGGTGCAACCAAACTCCTCCCCCCCCGGTTCTGGCTCAGCATGCACTCCAACTTGCATCCCCATGGTGCTCCAGTGCTCTACCCACACTCTCCCTCCTGGATCTAAAACAATCTGGCTCACCAGGATGCTGGGTCTAGCTGTTAACAAGCCCCAGAGTCCAACCAACTTAGTATGGCTAGTGCAAAAAGGCTACTGCTCAGCTGCCAGTTTGCTACATCAATGAAGTAACGCTGGAATGGGTTCTCCAGAATTGCTGCCACTGAATATGGTAAGCTCATTGGTCGAACTCATCTGCAATGAAGACCGCAGGATCCCTACAAGGAACAACTTACTTCTATAGGCAGAAGTTTCAATAAGAGCATGGAGGAGAGAAACTAGAAGAATCCACAGGAAGAGTTTCAGATGCACATATGTTATTTAGAGCACTTTCTAGCCTTTCTCCCACCAGTGGGCATGCACAATAGACAGAGAGATATTAATGTGTGTATCAGGTTCTTCTGATATGTGAAAAACAAAAAGGCAAATTTTAAATGCTACTTTTACTAAGGTTCTGAATTGATTGATTGTCCTGTGGGAAGGTTGATTTACAATTGAGTTTTAGCCTTCCAGCTCTTCACAAGACAAGTATGATTTTGATCTCCATATAGCATCCTTGCCTCTGTACCAGCGATTCTGAATCAGAAACATCTCCCAGTATTTCTCTTCTCCATCAGCTCTGCAGTCCTCATGGGGAAGAGGTGGTGGTGTGTGTGTGTGGGGGGGGGGGAAGGGTTCAATTAAAGTGCAGGCAAAGGGTAAACTGCAACAGCAGCAAAACCGTTCTGCAGCTCAGGTGAACTTTTTGCTCATGGTCTGCTTCTCATGCTGCACTTTATAAATAATGAATGGGCAGCTGGTGCCATTCCACTTCTGTTACACCTGCCTCTGCTGTGGGGTTAAGAAGATACATGCCTCAGACTGGTTCCCTAACTTGCCTTAGCTCCACATGTTTTTATTATTGATTTGGGGAGGGAAGGTGGCATGGTATAACCCAATCTCATCCGATCTGGGAAACTAAGCAGGGTTGGTATTTTTTTAACCATTTATTTATTTATATTATTTATAGTCCGTCTTGCTAAGTGAGACACAAGGCAGATTACATATGAACTATGGCTGGAATGTCTCATAAACAATGTAGCAGGTTACAACAACAGTCAGTACACAGTAGAATAGTCTGTAGTCCCTATCCCTTTTCCAAACCATTTCTCTGAGCCATTTTTGTACAGTACAGTCCTCCAATCTCAGTAAAAAAGCCCTCCTGAATAATTCAATTTTGCATAGTTTGCAGAAAGCCCAGGAGAGTGCGGATCTTTCTAACTTCATTGGGCGGATCATTCCTCAAAGTGGGGGCTAACACAGAGAATGCATGTGTGGGGGAAGTTGTTGATTTTGCCCATTTGCAGACATGCAGAAGGCCCTGCTCCAATGAGCCAAGCTGATGTGGCAGAGTATAGAGAGAGAGGTGGTTCTGTAGATATGAGGGACCAAGGCCATGAACATCACTGTATGTGATAGCTAATATCTTGAATTGAACTCAGAAAGTGATGGGCAGCCAATGAAGTGACTTCAGAACGGGTGTTATGTATACTCCACCTGGCTCCTGATAATAATCGAGCTGCACCAACTGGAGTCTCTGAGCTGACTTTGAGGGAAAACCTATGTGTAGAATGCATTACGGTAGTCTTGATGTTATATTGCTTTGGATCAGGTGGCCAGATCAGCCGTTTCAAGGTAGGGGGCCATCTTCTGGGCTAGAATGATTTGATAGAAGGCCTTTTATGCAGCTGCATTAATTTGCTTCTCTAGCAGTAGTGCTGGATCCCGTACAACCCTCAGGCCCTTTACCAAGTGGATCAATTGAACACCATCAAAGGTGGGGATAACAATGTCTTTCAGAATCTCAGCTTTCCAATCAGCATCACTTCTGTCTTGTCTGGGTTCAGTTTCAGTTTGTTCACTTTCAGCCACTTGACCACAGCAGTGAGTTAGTGGCTCAAGATTAGAGATGGGCACGAACAGCAATATGAACTAAAAAAAGCCATGAACAGCCCAATTAGCTGTTTGCGAACAAGCTGTTCATGAGGCCCCATTCTAAACAAACAGGTGGTCATTGCAAGCCTCGTTTGTTGCTGTTTGTCAAGCCAGACAGTCTGGCACCTGCAAACAATTCCCTTGGCAACTCAGGCAGGGATTGTCTGAACTCTGTTTGAACTCCTGCTGTTGCCCTGGAAACCCCAATCTAAGCCCAATTTAGCTTGATAGGCAGGTCTTCCTTCCAAGTGTAGACTGGAGCTCCAAATTTGTTACAAGAGGAAAAGACCAGGGGGGAGGGGGCTCCCAGCTCTGGCTTTCAGGGAGAGACAGCTGCTGTTAGAGAGACAGGGTGAGTGCATCGGAGCTTGAATTTTCTTTGTGTATGGTGGGATAGGGATATACCCCTTCAGGTTCCAGGGCTGCTGCCAGGCTCTGGGGCCAAGCTATTATTTATTACTGGCACATTTCCTGCTGCCTGCTCAGGTAGGGTTTCTGGGAGTGGTGCGGTAGGGATCTACCCCTTCAAGTTCCAGGGCTGCTGCCAGGCTCTGGGACCAAGCTATTATTTATTATTGGCACAGTTCCTGCTGCCTGCTCAGGTAGAGTTTCTGGGAGTGGTGCAGTAGGGATCTTGATGGCTGGAGGAGAGCCTGCTGGCCCCCACGAACAACGAACAACATGTTTGTGACAGGATCATGTTCGTCAGCATTCGTTGTTCGTGGATGGCAACGAACAACCAACACCATGTTCGGGTTTTTTTCTGTTCATGTCCATGTCTACTCAAGATCTCCCTAGAATATGGATAGCGAGTTATAGAGCTGAGTGTCATCTGCATATTGATGACATCCAATTTCATAGGTACGAATGATTTATGTAGAAGTTGAATAACGGGGAATAAGATTGTGCCTTGTGGAACTCCACAAGATAAATACTACAGTGAAGATAGCTAAGTTCCAACAGCAACCCCTTAGGTCCATTCCATGAGGAACAATTTAAAATACTCCATCCCCTGAAACTTACTTCTGCCTTCAAATGCCTCAACAGGATGGTATGATCTACTGTGTCAAAGGCTACAGATAGATCCAGGAGGAGCAAAATTTTGATGGAGGTCCTCAACTAAAGCCACCAGAGCCGTCTCTGCCCCATAGCCAAGCCTGAAATCAGACAGAAAAGGGTCCAGAATGCAAGAAATCCAAGAAGACCTGTAGATGGTCAGCTACTGCTCTCTCAATCACTTCTCTAAGAAAGGGCAGATGAGAGGTGATAACTGGACACATCATTTTTGTCTAGGGATGGTTTTTAAAGTAATGGGTGGAAAACTGCTTCTTTGAGCAGCTGTGGAAAGGTGCCTTGAGTTAGTGATTGATTTATGATGGGCAACAAGGACTCATTTGTGTGATCCTCCTCACATGATTTTAGTAACCAAGATGGGCAAGTATCCAGTGCACAAGTAGTGACCTTTACAGAAATCAGGACCTTTACAGAAATCAACGTCCATCACTTTAACTTTGTCAAAATGGTCCATAAGCAAAGCAGATGATGTATAAAGTATTTCTTCTGCCTTGCCTATATTACAGCTGGCATCCAGATCAGAGCATATTCTTGTTACTTTATCAGCAAAATTCATTGCAAAGGTGTCACAGCTAACTATCTGTCCCTGAAACTCTAAAGGTTCAGATTTAGGAATCAGAAGCGGTCCAGATAACTTAAACACCTGGGATGGGTGTGAACTAGCTAATGTAATGATGGCCTCTTCATAGGTCTTCCAATGGGATCTATAGCTTACTCTATCAGATCAAAGCGAGTTTTCCACCAGCATTTTTCCAGATGTCTTCCACTCATTTTGATGTCACCCAACTATGTGGTATGGCTTCCACCCCAACGGATGAAGAGGACAATAAAGACCAATCTCGTTAATAGCTTCAAGGAGTTTCTAAGCTACTTGGATTCTCACCCCTCCTCCCCCAATATTTTGGAATCCAGCAGGGTCTATGAGCCTCTGTGGGTGGATCATTTTAACAGGGCCCATTTTTTGCAGGGTTTGGAGCTGTCTTCACCCTTGCCTTCAGTAGATAATGGTCAGACCTTGGTACAGGCCAAATCTCCAATTCAAAGGCTCAGTGCAAGGTGTGGCTTGTTTCATGCATTGGTTTTGTCATGATTTGAGAGGCTCAGGGCAGTCAAAGAAAGTATAAAATCCTGGGGCAGCACTGACGAGATGTATTCAGCACCAGGTCTGAAAGCAGCTCGGCCAACTTAGAAAGGGTGCTTACTGGGGAACTAAGTAGTTGCTAAACAAGCAAAATACCCAATCTATCCATAGTTCCCAATGTAAAGAGCATAAGTCAATGCTAGCTATAGTTTGCACTGAGAGTCTGCGGAAGTGGAAGGATTCAGGAATGATAATAGCAATCCCTTATCCCTATAGGATGTACAACAGACATTTTTGGAATTACAGTACAGATCATCAAAGCCAGAATGATACCCAGGGATAACTTGCTACAAGACAGGTCCAAATGAAACAAAAATAGAAAACCACTGGTGGTCACATACAGCTCTCAGCTCAAACCAGTTCAATGCATCATCAGTGACTTGCAACCTAAGCTGGACATTGATACTCTTCTCTCTCAAGCAGTGGAAGGCAAACTTTTTCTTGCCCACAGACAGCCCCCTAACCTTAAACAACTTTTCACTCATAATAATGTACTTCCCAACACTGACTGGGAGTCTAGGACCAGAGATTCACCCTAAGAACCCAATACAACACTACCAGGTGTATACAATCTCATTTATGCAGAGGAGTTAGCCGTGTTAGTCTGTGGTAGTAAAATCAAAAATCTCATTTAGTAATTAAAGTGCAAGTACTTGATTATATCCATTCCACACAATAATTACAAAAATTGATAAATACGTGATTTCATAGTCAATATCACCAAAGTACTCAGTCCCGAATATTTTCCAATGTATGAACAAGGTATTCAGTCCCAAATATTTTCCAGTGTATAGAGTCCTGTATTTAATAAATACAGATTGCAACAATTCTGTTAATGTTCAACACACGCAGCCAAGTGGTTGCCTGATAAATAGCAAGCTTCTCACAAACTGAAGATTCTGTGGAGCAAATTCGCTCCAAATGGCTGAAAATCTCCACATGGTTGATTTTCAGCCATTTGGAGCGAATTTGCTCCATGGAATCTTAGAATCATAGAAAAAGAGCTGGAGGAACTCATTAGCATAACTCATTAGCATAATTCATTAGCATATGCCATGCCCCTTGACATCACCTATCTATCCTGGCTGTTTTGGACCCAATCCTGGCCATTCAGGGCCGAAATTGGGCCCAAAGTGGCAAAAGGAGGCTGAAAATGGCTGAAAAGGGGCCCAAAATGGTCAGGATTGGGCCACTGCTGAGCGGGAAAGTGATCCACCACCCGTCAGAGGCCCCATCCTGGCCATTTCAGGACCAATCCAGGCCGAAACGGGCCCAAAATAGCTGAGAGTCAGGTAGGTGGGGCCACCTGTCATGTGACCTTTTTGGCAAACTGCTGGAGCTGCGTTCCTGCACGTTCCCCCTCAAAATGAGCCGTGCTTAGGGATGATTTGAGTGATCTCCGCCCCCAACCCAGCCACTGGCCCGTGGCACTCTCCTAATGAAGGTGAAGTTACAGGCCTGGAGATACTGTCTCCATGTGCACATATGGTGCTTCTGTAGGTCTATCCTAGGCATCAACCAAAGAGAGGTGCTTCTAGGTAGCATGTCGTTCCTGTTGCAGCAATACATTTTAGCAGAAAGACAAAACCCACAAGATCACCTCTATTGCCCCTATCAAGCTGGTTGTTTGGGGGGTAGCTGCCACTATATGAGTTAATTAAGTGCTGATATGCTTCTCTGGGAGGAATTGCAAACCAGTGCACACTCCAGCCACATTGCTGATACTGGGAGCATTGTTGTGTCAGCTGCACCCCAGGCAAGTAGAGCCACTCCCAAAGAGGCCTCTGACCTCCACTGCACAGCATTGCCATGGTGTGATAAAGGAATCTGACTGTAACTGTGGATTGGATCATATTCCATACAATGGGCTAGATACCAATACAGGGGGAAACCCACAAAAATCAAAATGATTTCTTTGCCAAATAACAAGGAGACGGCATGGTGGTGGATTCTCATAGCACCAAAGGGAGATTGTACGTGTATGTGTATTTGCTTTCATCAAGGAATCTCTGAAATGTGCTAGCTGCTGTTTGGGAGCCTGAAGTATGAGTCACTGCTGTGGCTCAAATGTGACTCACTCCTGCCATTCTTCAGGTAGGACATGATCAGACTGCCAAGTGTGGGGAGAAATCCCAGCATTGCTGCGGTCTGACTTCACATTAGCAACACTTGCGGGAGAGAACAGAGTAGGAGGAGAAAGGAGGCAAGGAGTGGGGGGGGGGGGAGGGAGGAATGAGCAAGAGTGAAGGGAAAACATTACACACATAGGAAAGAAATAGCTCCCACTGATGTTCCTAGACTGATTTATCCAGATGAGAGAGCCAGACAAACACATCAGCCTTTACTCAGACTTTTGGAGATTAGACAGGCTGAATGCCCAAAAATGGATTCATGTTTCAGAAACTATATTCAGATTCCCGTCTTCCAGCACATAACAGGAATGACACTAGGTTTGCTGTGCTTTACAAGTTGCTTCCCAAAAACAGCTGTAGGCAGTAGGAAGGGAATAATAAATAATAACAACAACAACATTTGATTTATAGATGCAGAGGAGTTAGCCGTGTTAGTCTGTGGTAGCAAAATCAAAAAGAGTCTAGTAGCACCTTTAAGACTAACCAATTTTATTGTAGCAGCATCTGACGAAGAGAACTTGATTCTCGTAAGCTTATGCTACAATAAAATTGGTTAGTCTTAAAGGTGCTACTGGACTCTTTTTGATTTGATTTATATACTGCTCTTCAGGATGACTTAACAGCCACTCAGAGCGGTTTACAAAGTATGTTATTATTGTCCCTACAACAACAAACATCCTGTGAGGAAGGTGGGGCTGAAAGCTCCTGGAAGAGCTGTGACTGACCCAAGGTCACTCAGCTGGCTTCAAGCGGAGGAGCGGGGAATCAAACCCAGTTCTCCACATTAGAGTCCCGCTGTAATGATTCCAAGTAAATGTGTGCATGTATCTTTAAATGCTTGATGAGATAGGTGAAGAGTGGGGGGGGGGGGTGAAGGAGATGGATGAGTGAGTGATATGATTGGTTGATGACTGAGAGGGTGGGCGGAGTGAATGCAGTTTGAGACTGAGAGTAGAGAGAAAAGTGGCAGTCAGAAGAAAGCAGGCTAGCTGTGTGCTGCCTGAATATGTTGAAGTGTTTATGAGAGAAATATAACCTGTGTAGAACCTAAACTGAGCATGTTTGTAAAAGGACACTCAGTCAGGGAAAGAGAGGCCAGCTGTGTGAATGAGAGTAAATGAAGTAACTTTAAGAACCAAGAACTACTTTTATGAAACCAATACGCTTCTTGAAAAATAAACATTTATTTTGTTTTGTTATATCCCAGTGTAGCTGTCATTGCTATATCCCATTCATATCCTCAGGGCCACATAGACCCACGAAGGAGCCTGACGCTTAAACACATTACCAAAGGGGAAATTTGAATAAAATATTTTGGAATAATATATTCCTGGTGGCAGCAAACTACCCAGAGGCTGTAAGGGGAAGATTAAAAGAAAAATCTACCCCAAAGAAAGTATAGGTCATAACACCCGCGCTCTTAACCACTACACCAAACTGGCTAGTGACAACTTTGCCTGTCTTCTGATTCTGCCTCTGAAGGAATTCAGAAATGAACCTAGCGCTGAACAGGGCTACGTTACTTGAAATAAGAAGAGCAACCTGCAAGGGAATAAGCCACTGAGAAAGGGGAGATTTGGAGAAGATAAATGGCAGGCAGAGAAAAGTACTCACAGCTAATCCTTCACCCCACCCCATGCTTTCCCTCCCTCCCTCCCTCAGTCATCTCCTTCTGATCGGTCTCTTTTATTTAAAAAAGGAATATTGGGCTTTAACTGTACACATTTGTGAATGTATATTTTGGCCTGACAGCCTGAAACACATTGCTCTGGGACTCCAGTCTTGAGCTCCTGAAGTAGATTTTTGTTTGTTCTCTTTCCTCCCCCGCCCCTCCCCAAGCAAGGAAGGAGCATTCCTGTTGGATTCTGGGGAAGAAATCTGGGATTTTATCCTCTGGGTAAACTGACTGAGCATATAAAGCAAGTCTCCTCTGCTGACTGTCAGAAGCTTTTGCAAATGGGGAGAAGGGGCTGCCTGCAATCCCAAATGCCCCCATTCATTCTCCAAAGTTCTGAATGGACACAGTTAAGAATCACAGATCTAGATCAACTGCACAAGGACCCTGGGCACAGGATGCCCTTGAGGCAAGGCAGTGGGGAAGGCAGACAGTCACCCTTGCCACTGTATCAGAGCATTTGCTGTCATGAGGTGCTGCAGCCGTCAAGAGACTGTGTTTCCTTCTCTGCTGGCATGTGACATGGTTCTCCAGCCCAGAAACCTCCTGGCTGCAGTCATAATTAAGGAATGTTTTGATTGCTCCCTCCCCCTCCCCCCCTAATTGCCTCTTCCCTCTGCTCTTCTGTGTTTGACCAGTCTCTGTATCAGGCATCTGAAGAAGAGAACTTGATTCTCGAAAGCTTATGCTAAAATAAAATTGGTTAGTCTTAAAGGTGCTACTGGACTCTTTTTGATTTTGCTACCACAGACTAACACGGCTAACTTCTCTGCATCTATGGCCATTAAGGGAATCCCCAGGGCCTGAAATAGGTTCAATCCCAGAAAGTGGTTTAGTTCTCTCCCTTTCCTTTAGCTGTGTCAGGTACTGGCAGCAAGCGAGCGGTTTATGTGAGCAGTGATTCTGCATTATGTGTGTTCTTGCAGGAGGTGGGAAGCTGTGGAGGAAAGAAAAGGCTTCAAATCCTGATGAGCAGGGAGGGGAGAAGGACCAAAGTGGGCTGCAAACCAAGGCACTCAAGCGTCATCCTAGCCAGGAAAGGAACAGGATCAAACACACACACACACACCGGCAATCAAGCAAAATGGAAATACCATCTTAACTGCGGACTACAGTAATTCCTCCCTCCTGCCGACAGATGAAAAGGGTTAGTCTGCAGGCAACATTAATATTACAGGAACAGCTCCAGGCACTGCTACTGGCAAGTATGTCACTTACTCCGGTTTTAGCATTAGGAGTAGAGGATGCACAGCAAAGTTCAACAATGGCCTCTCATATTCTCCTGGAACCAGCACCAAAAACAACGCTCAGTGCCGCTGCCAGCTGGCAATTCATCATTCAAGCAACCCACAGCTGTGCCTGCAGTTTCAGAGGGGTGGAGGTGTGAAGGGCTTGTATTGCCATGTCACCCCAAGCATCAAAAGACAGGAGAAAGTGCTCTGCCTCAGGGAAGTGCCCTTCAGGGCTGTCTTGTCCCACAATTGGCTCCGGCTGTGTCCCATTCTTTAGCTAAGGAGAATTATTTCTGCTGGTGCACTTTAAAGCAGGGATGGTTGGGGAGCGAAGGCTGGGGAAGGCCTTTGTCTTCCTTGATGCCTGGCAATAGAAGTGGAAGGCTTTGAAACCATATATTGAGGATATTTATATGTGTATAGTGGATATCTGAGGATTGGGACCATGCTTGAAGGCAGGAGTGGATTCAGAAACCATTGGTGAATGGGTTTGAGGTAAATTAAGTTTTAGAAGATTAGAAGATGCCAATTCTTCTAAGTGAAGGCCTCTGCATACCATACCTGCCAACTCTGCCACTTTCTGGGAAATTGTGACACTGATTTACCTAAAGCTGAACAAGTCCTTTAACCCAGATTTTGGAGGAAAATATTTGAGACTCTTTAATGGCCAAAACATTCTCCTGAGACAGCCTTCCAAAAGCTAAGGGAGGCATCATTACAAATGGAAAGGGCTGGGCCCCTCCAGGTCCTCTGTAATTCGTGATATGTTTTGTTAATTTCATTGCTCTGATCTTCTTATTAAGAAAGAAATGAAAGTTGTATATTCTGTGTAACAGTTTAGGCCACTTGGCTTAGACAAATTCATGGAAGATTAGGCAGATACATGGAAGACAGGTGGCTACTAGCCCAAGTCAGTCAAAGGAATCTCCACATTCAGTGGCAGAAAACCTCTGAATACCAGACCCAGGAGGCAACTTCAGGAGAAGGCCTCAGCCTCTATGCCCTTTTGTTAACCATCCATTGTAACTGGTTGGTCACTGTGTGAGACAAGATGTTGGACTGGATGGACCACTGATCCTATCCAGAAGGGCTCTTCTTATGTTCTTTTGACTCTAAGTTATAAATTCACAGGGTCAAGAAGCAAGAGCCCTCAGGAAAAATATTGGGAAGGGTATATAGCTTATAGAGCTGGCTCCTGTCATCCTGTTTCTGCTGCTGTTACTGCATGTAGACTCAGTATCTGCAAGCTAATGGTCTTTAACAGCAGCCCTGCATTTGAGGAGGCACCTGTGTTTATTAGTGTACTTAGCACCAGTTCAGTTTTTATGATTAAGAGTGGCATAAGTAAGTGTGTTGGTTGCATGTACAGAGTCCAGTTTGCAGGACAGGCCTCAACCAACATGCACCCAGTATGCAATTCCACCAGCTATACTAATGGCCAATGCTGCAATAAGTGAGTTGAAGAGTGGTACAGTAGATAAGTTGTGAGTTAGATGCATGCTGAAGCAACAATACACTTGCTTCAGAATGTGTCAGACTTTCTACAGAGCCACTCAGCTCAGACCCACAACAACTGGAAATGTGCTCATCTTTACCAGCCTAGAATTAGCATGCTGCAATACCAATGGCAGTCCTTCCCCCTTCCTGCCCCCACCCTCTCAGCCTAAACCCGGCAGCAGCTGCTTTTGTCAACAGTGATTGAAAACCAAACCCGGCTGGCATGCTTTCTCTGTGATCTTGTTAATTAAGAAATACATTTAATTAGCAGCACCCCAGCTGTGACTCAGCTAATAATCATGATATAAACATGAGAAAGACTCAACCATTTTTATCACAGCACATTAAAGTCAAAGCCAGGCAGGAGCATGGCCACACATTGGTGGCTACAGGGTGAAAAGCCAATAAACCTTCCAAAAGAAACCAAAGAAAGACTTGGCTCCAGACCTTTCCTTGGCACTGCATCTTTGTCTCTTGAGTCATGCTACAGAGAAGATGCTTGGGGGAGTTCAGGGCAGAAAAGGACATTAAAACCAGGGATCCAGATGGAAAAGCCTTGAATTACTGCAAGCCAGGAAAATGTTGCTGATACTAATTAAGTTTGCAGCATTCAATTGATTAATTAGTTATGTTAATCAATTAAAAGCTTTCAATCATTATTTTGGTTGTAGATTTATTTCTTAAATTTGTAATTATTTTCAATACAAATACTTAAAAATGCAGATGCATATCTTGGCTTGTAAGAAGAGAATCTACTCTCAAGTAGGGTTGCCAGCTACCTGGAGGAAAATGCCCTGTCTCTTTACTAAAGGCTTAATGGGATATTATTTATCAAGTAATGTTATTTAGCTCTATGCCATGAAATGTCTCAGCTGTCCAATTCCACACATCAAGCTTCTCCTAAAGGAATAAGATACTTTACTCAAGGTAAAATTGTATTGTATTGTAGGGAGGGGCTCTCAGATGCTTTGCTAATGAGTTAAAGGACCATAGACTTCACCACTATGTTGCCTTATGTACTGCCTATTGTCTTAAATATGTGCTTCTATGAGCTACCTGTGCTTCATGTGGTCTCATGTAGGGGTGTGTGTTTTGGGAACTCGATTCGGGTGAAATACCTGAATCGGACCCAATCCAGAAAGCTTCAGGATATCCAAATCGGGGCCAGCGGAAATCCTGAAACAAAGCTTCCCGAAGCATTCAGAATGTTTTGGGAAGCTTTGGGGGACCCGGGGGATTAGGGTTAAAGGGCCCTTTCGCAAGCGGCAGGGCCCTTTAAACCTAACCATTCCCTCCCACCCTTTCCTCCCCCCCCACTTACCTGGCACCGGCAGAAGGGAAAGCTGGCCCTCTCTGCTGGCCGGCCACAGTAGCTGTGGCGGCAGTAGGAGGGAAGGCCCTGTCTGCCGGCCAGCTGCGCTGGCGCAGCGCCAGCAGGAGGGAAGGCCCTCTCTGCCGGCCAGCCATGCCGGCTGCGGTGGCAGCATGGAAGGCCCTGGCTGCACAAGGTAAGTGGGGTGGGGGATGGGGTTAAAGGGCAGGGATGGGTGTTTAAGGGTGGGGGCAGTCTCCCCCCTCCCGCCTCCTCCATCACTTCAGAATGCTCCGAATCTTTATGGAGCATACCGAAGCAACCTGGAAACCTGAATCCGAAGTGGCATGCTTCGGATTCGGGATTTTTCCGGACCTTTTTCCTGCTTCGGGTAACCCTGAAGCGGGAAACCCGAATCTTTTCGGGTTGCACACCCCTAGTCTCATGTCAGCCCTAGAATTGCTTATGTTCTGTTTCAACATTTCTTCAACTCTGTATGGATTCTTACTAATGTTATGTCTTTGTAAAATTGTGTTTATTTACCCTATGGCATTGTTTATGGAAATGTCCTTGAAACTGACTGTAATAATCTCATGCTGTGTAATTTGCCTGGAGTCTCAGTGAGAAAGGCAGACTATAAATGACATATATAAATAAATAAATAAAATAAATATTGGCAATCCTATTGTCAAGGCTGCTTCTTGTGAGAGTAAATAGGCTGAAGATACTTTGAATGCAAACCAATATATATTATAAGGAAATGAATGTTTTTAACAACTGTAGAATATATATCAAACATATTTAAACAGTCTGCTTTTAAGCAGTGCTTTTTGCCTGTTTATTTAAAATCTTCTATTCTGGTGGCTTATTAAAAAGTTCAGACAGCTGTCACCGTTTTAGAAGAGGTATTCCCCACCCTCTTTCACACAGGAGGGAATGCCTCTTCAAAGATTTCCTACTATGGCATGTGAGTTTGTCTGGAAAAAAAAGAAAATAAGCCACTTTCTTTAAAGCTATTTTAATCACATGCAAGTCAACATGGATTGAATCAATAAATTAATAAATTAAAATTCCTAGAAGATATTGAAGATTTCTTTAAACAGGTGTTAGTCCACGTGCTTACATGTGTGTGTTATGTGCCATCAAGTCACCTTTGACATATGGCAACCCTATGAATGACAGATCTCCAAAACGTCTTATCATAGACTTGCTCAGATCCTGCAAACTGGAGGTCATGGCTTCTTTTATTGAGTCAAGCCATCTTGTTTTAGGTCTTCCTCTTTTCCTACTGCCATCCACTTTTCCTAGCATTATTGACTTTTCCAGAGAATCTTGTTTTCTCATGATGTGACTAAAATACGATAGCCTCAGTTTTGTCATTTTAGCTTCTAGGAAGAATTCAGGCTTGATTTGATCTAGAATTCACTTTTTTGTGTTTTTGGCAGTCCATGGTATTCACAAAACTCTCCTCCAGCACCACATTTCAAATGAATCCATTTTCTTCCTGTCAGCTTTCTTCACTGTCCAACTTTCACATCCCTACATAGTAATTTGGAATACCATAGGCTGAATTATCTTGCTCGTTTCCTAGAGACACATCTTTATCTTTAAGGATCTTTTCTAGCTCCCTCCACAGCTGCTCTTCCAAGTCTCAGTCTTCTGATTTCTTCATTGCAGTCTCCTTTTTGGTTGATGATTGAGCCAAGGTTTAGAAAATCTTGAACAATTTCAATTTCCTCATTGTCAATTTTAAAATTGTGTAATCATTACTTTTGTCTTCTTGGTATTCATCTGTAATCCTGCTTTGGTGCTTTCTCCTTTAACCTTCATCTGTAGTCGTTTCAAATCTTCACTATTTCTGCCAGTAATGTGATGTCATTTGCATATCTCAAATTATTAATTTTCCTTCCACCAATTTTCACTCTACCTTCTAGATCTAATCCAGCTTTCCTTATGATATACTCTGCATAGAAGTTGAACAGGTAGGGAGACAATATGCGTCCTTGTCTGACACCCTTGCCAATTGGAAACCATTCTGTTTCCCCATATTCTGTTCTGACAGTCGCCTCTTGTCCAGAGTACAGGTTGCGCATCAAAACAATCAGATGTTGTGGCACCCACATTTCTTTTAAGATTCTCCATAGCTTTTCATGATCCACACAGTCAAAAGCTTTGCTGTAATCTATAAAACACGGGTTGATTTTCTTCTGAAATTCCCTGGTATGTTTCACTAGCCATCATAAATTTGCAATGCGATCTCTGGTGCCTCTTCCTTTTCTGAATCCAGCTTGAACATCTGTCATTTCTTATTTCATATATGGTAAGAGTCTTTGCTGCATAATTTTAAGCATCACTTTGCTTCTATGGGAAATTAACATGATAGTCCTATAGTTGCTGCGCTCTTTGGCATCTCCTTTTTTGGAATTGGAATGTAGACTGAGAGTTTCCAGTTCATAGACCATTGTTTTGTTTTCCATATTTGTTGACAGATTCTTGTTAAGATTCTGATGGACACCATTTCTGTAGCTTCAAGTAGCTCTATTGGTATTTCATCAACTCCAGGAGCTTTGTCTCTCCCAATTTCTTTGAGTGCAGCTTTTACTTCATTTTCAAGGATTTCTGGTTCTTCATCAGAAAGTATCTCATCATTCCATCTCTTTTATATACTTCTTTGGTGTATTGTAATATATGGTAATATTTCCTTTATTTTGTCCTGATCAGATACTGTATTTCCATGTTGATCTTTCAGCATCCCAACCCATGGCTTGAATTTCCCTTTGATTTCTCGGATCTTTTGGAACAGATCTCTTGTTCTTCCTTTTTTGTTGTTCTCTTTTATTTCTTCGCAGTGGTTGTTATAATAGATTTTTGTCTCTGCATGCAAGTCACTGAAAAACTGCATTTAGAATTTTGATCCTATTTCTGTCACCTTTTGCTTTTACTCCTCATCTATCTTTAGCAATTTTAAAAGTTTCCTCAGTCATCTATTTAGGCGCCTCCTTTCTTTTGGCTACAGGAGTAGTCTTTGCACATTCTTCCTTGATAATATCTCTGGTTTCAGCTGACAGTTCTGGCTCACAATCAATTAAACTTAATATTGCAAATCTGTTCCTTACCTGGTCTTTAAATTCTTCAGGAATATTATTTAGATTATATTTTGGCACAATGATTCTTTTAGTATTTCTCTTCAGCTTTATTCTAATTTTTGATATTAGCAACTCCTGATCTGTATCACAGTCAGCTCCTGGTCTTGTTTTATGTTAACAGACTTTCCCTGAAGTCTGATTGATATTATTCAGTCAGACTGCATTGTAGCTCTTGATAGCTTGTGCTATGTCTTGCCTCACTATTAGAGCAACACTGTTTCTTTAGAGTTCATTTCCACAGTAAAACACTGTGTAATTTTCTGACTGAAAATGTCCTGAGTTGGTCCACATTAGTTTACTCACACCCAGGACTGGAATGTTTAAACATTCCATTTCTTGTTTTACGATTTCTAGCTTACCTGGCTTCATACTTCTCACATTTCATGTTCCTATTATGTATGTCACACAGCTTTGGATGTTCCTTTTGCATCTATTCACATCCACAACCAGACACCTTTTTAGTTTTAATCCAGTTCCATCATTAAGAAATAGTGCGATTCGTACTTGTCCTCAGCTCTTCCCCAGTAGCCAATTGAGTGCCATCCGATCTGGGGGTCCTGTCTTCCAAAGTGCCTGTCTTCCAAAGTGTCTTCCAAAGGTATTTACTATCAATGAAAAAATACTCTGCCATGAAAATTGCTTGGTGACCCCCATCCAATTACTCCCTCTCTTGGCTTAGACTATCTCACAGATTTGTTGTAAAGATAAAATGTGAATGCGAGAACTGTGTTTGCTGCCTTGCAATTCTTGGAGGATAGGCAGGATAGAATCTACAGGATATAGATACTTCTGTGAAAATAAATGCAGCTAAAAAGTAGCTACATGTGCAACTGATATTAAGTTTTCCTATTATCATGAATGTTTAACACTTGTATTGGTTCATCTTGTATAGGTTTTGGTGTTGACCTATAAAGCCCTATGTGGACTGGGTCCAGCATACCTTCAGGATCGCCTCTCCCCATATGTTCCCTGGAGGTCACTTTGATCAGCTAATAAGCAGTTGCTGATGGTCGCTGGCCCCAGGGAGGTCCGTCTGGCCTCTACCAGAGCCAGGGCCTTTTCAGTCCTGGCTCTGACCTGGTGGAACTCTCTGTCTGAGGAGACTAGGGCCCGGCGGGATGTGTTATCTTCCGCCAGGCCTGCAAGACGGAGATGTTCTGCTAGGCATTTGGTGGGGGCTAGGCTGTCCTCTTGCCGGCCATATCACTGAAGACCATCTACCACCCATGCAGGAACTCATAAAGTGTGACACATACTTATATCTGCCATCTGAGAAATTTTATTGCACATGGATAATGTTTTTAAATGTTTATAATGTTTTATTGTTTTAAACTGTATGTTATGAATTGTATGTTGTTACACCGCCCTGAGCCCATCTGACAGGAAGGGTGGTCTAGAAATGTAATAAATAAATAATAAATAAACCTGAGTTAAAAACTTATTTCTGGGCATATAAATTCATTCTGATGATTGCAGTGCCTTGTCACCTTTTTGGTACCATTTTCTTTTTAAGTTTTGTATAGATTTACATTTTGGATCAAGAATTTAAAAACATACAGATGTTGAGCATTAACAGTATCCTAATGTACAGGATGGAACAGTCATATGACACTTAGTGTTTCCCATACATTTATTTGCTGTGACTTATAAAGTTGAGAAGAATTATAACCCTCACATTACAGCTGAAGGGCTGAGCCTAGGCTTGCCAAATCCAGCCTGAGAAATCCATTGAGGTTTGGGGACAGTATCTGAGGAAGACTGATTTTGGGGTGGGCAGAGGTGTTATGCCATACAGTTCCAGCTTATCAACCTCTTTCTTAAACTGTGGTGCCCAAAACTAAACACAGTACTCCAAATCATAGATCCAGAGGAGTTAGCTGTGTTAGTCTGTAGTCGTAAAATAGTAAAGAGTCCAGTAGCTCCTTTAAGACTAACCGACTTTATTGAGGCATAAACTTTCGAGAACCACAGTTCTCTGTGCATCTGATGAAGAGAACTGTGGTTCTCGAAAGCTTATGCTAGAATAAAGTTGGTTAGTCTTAAAGGTGCTACAGTAGTCCAAGTGAGGTCTAACCAGAGCAGAGTAAAGCAATACCATCACTTTGTCATCTGAATATTATATTTCTCTTGATACAGCCTAAATCACATTTGCCTTTTTAGCCACTGCATCACACTACTGATCCATGTTCACTGTATGATCTACTAAGACTCCTAGGCCTCCAGAGGAATTGATCTCTGATGTCTGATGAACAGCTGTAAGTCCAGGAGGACTCTAGGCCCCTTCTGAAGATTATTCTAACTGAACCCTGAGACTTTTGCCTAGGGACTTCTAATGAGTTCTTAGGCAGAAGAAACCTTTGAAGAGGAGATTTCCCAGACTGCAGACCAGCCACAGCTCAGTCACCCCATGTCAGAAAGTGAACACAAACCTAACCAAGGCATCTGCTAAAGCAACCATTTCCCTTATAGTCTTCAAGCAAAGAAGTGTGTTTTCTAGAAAAAAAATTCTTCCTCAAAATGATGAGGAAAATTGTTCAGTGTATTCCTTGTATTCCATTTTGATAATGCTTGCTAATTGAGGTGAGAAGTATTTGAAACAAGAGCGTTTTGCTGGCAATCAATTCAATTTACTGGCTTCCTGACAGCCACTTCAAGTAATGTATTTACTGGCATCCAGTAAAGAGTTGGCAACTGTGAACCCAAGCCTTCTTGTGGACACATACACTTGTATGAGGTAAGGAGAATCCTCCTGACCAAGAACTTGGCTTGATAATGAGAAGGGGGTATGGAGTTTTGAGCCTGAGTTTGGTCATAATATTGTGTGGTTTGTGACAAAATCAGCAAAAATAGCACTTCCATCTTGGTCGTCCTTGGTTTTTCATTGCACACACAACAATAAACTTTTTCTCCCCATCATGATTACTCATCATGAGGTGAGCCTTTGAGACACTGTGGGCGAAGCTACAAGTGACGAATGACACTTGAACAGCAAGTGTATTTCTCCTTGTTCACTTGCGCTCCACTCAATCCACTTGCTGTTCAAGTGCCATTCATCACTTGTAGCTTGGTCCTGTGACTAGGGAAGACCCTTGGCTATATGTCCTTGGCTAGAGCTTCTGGGCAATCATAATAATGTAGAAGAATAATAAGATCAGGAACAAAAGAACCTTAGAATAGCGCTCTGTATAACTGACTGAGGGCCAATTACTTGGAAACTGGGCATTCCCTTATCCTGAGGATTTGCCTGCCTTGTCATCCATCAGAATTCAGATTCTACATCTTAAAATTCCTCTCCACAGTTGTTGTTGTTACTGACCATCTCTGTGTCATGCTTTTTGGTCATGACTCAGAAATTCCAATCCAGTCATCAGTTCCTCAGTTCAGTTTCTTAGTGATATATGGGCAATTGCTTGTGGGTTTGATTTTCCTCTCAAGCTATTTTATGTCATGCCACTCCATTGTCATGGGAGCAGTTTCTCCACTTGTATCTCTGAGAGAGCTACTACTATACATTTGTGATGGTTCCGTGGCACACATGGGGGGGGGGCTGTTATTGCAAAGGGAACCATTAGCATGTTTCAACATCACATGGATTACAAGAAAAGCCGCACAAAAAGCCCATCATATAGTAAGAAAGATGACATTTTGAAGGATCCTCCATGTGGCAGTTGTAGTAAGAAAGCCAACCCTAAGGGTCAAACCACACGAGACAAAATACACTTGAATTACACTCAAATACACTTGAATTACAAAATACACTCGAATTACCTGTATAATTCGAGTGTATTTTGTCTCATGTGGTGAGACCCTAAGTCTTTCTCCTGAAGACACGGGTAGAATGGAAATTTTGAGATCTTTCCATCAAGCCAGTCTAAAGGCAGATATGATGGATTTTAAGTGGACATAGGTTTCACGTGTATCAAGAAATGTACAATGTGAACGCAGCAAGCATATATTGGCAAATGTCTGTATCATACAGGTACCCCTACTTTCTTCAATGGTCCATCTTCCTTCATACCTATCTACTAGTGGAGATACTTTCTTCTGTCATCCCATTCAAATCTTTTCCTTCCTCCAAGGAACTCGGGATGCCATGTTTCTCCCTTCCTCTTATTTTGTCTATTTTATTTATGTTATTTTTTATCCTCAGAGCAACTCTGTGAGTTAGATTAGACTTACTCAGTCTGGAGTCATGGACAGAGTGTCTCATTTGGGTTGGAGAGAGATGGATTCAAATCCTTACTCATCCATGAAGCTACTTGAGTGATCTTTTACTTTTTCACAGCCTGGCCCACCTCTAAGGAACGCTGTAAGGATAAAATGGGATAAACTGCCTCGAGTTTCAAGTAAAGGGAGGATAGCTGTGCAAGTTGATACATCAGGATCAAACAGCAGCATCTGCATATTATGTCTTAAATGAGGACATCATCATATTCACCAGTTATCACAGTAGCAACACTCTGCCTGCGAGTTTCCACCTTCTCTGTGCATACAGAATTCTCAGCCACTGCAAAAGAGCTGTCTGCCAGGCAGTTGTGGAATTTGCGTCCAAATAAACCGTCATGTAAATGAGCCCTTATGTATATTTATAGGGAGCCTTCTTGCCAGCTGGAATCTAATAGGGTGTAAAATAAACTGTGAAACTGCCTGGAACATGAGGATGCACACCCTCTGCATTCCATTTAAGTGCCTGTGGTTGATTCTATGCTAGCCACGCCACTGCCTTCCCTGTACCTGCAGAGAGCTCTGTAAACCAGGCAATAGAAGCGAAACAAGATTAAAAACTTCCTGGGAATCAGGGACAGTTCACCACCCAAGCAACCTCAGTGCCTGCTTGTGCAGCCATATTTTGACAAGGGTGGTGATGTGGGAGAGGCAGTGTGCTTCCCAGGCCTGTCTTTCTGCCACCCAGGTGCAAGGGGAGTTTCAGAGGCTCGGGCAGTGCCGCTGGGGCACTTCTTCTCCCAGGAGATGATAGGGCAGGTCTGAGAGGCGCATCACCTCTGAAACCTACTTTTTGTGTCTTCCCATATCAGGGTAGGAAATTACTTAGAACCAGCAGTGTTGGGAATCCTCACACCGAGAACAAACTCCAGGGGGTTCTCAGCCTGAGATAAAAGAGCAGAACCCCGAGGATCCTTTTTGTTAGGTAAAAGCAGCTTCCAGATGGGATGTTTTAAAGAGGAGCAGTTGGTGGGGGGGCAGGCGGTAGATGGAACACTTAACTTCCCCCACCTACCACTTTTCCCTTGCAGTTCCCCACACAAGTTGTGTCTTCCCACTGCAGGGATCCTCCTAAATTACCACCTTGCACAGCTGCTTTTTTTGTAGTAGAAGTGGTTGTTGTAGTTAACATGTATTTCCACTCTGATTTACTCTTTCTTTACTTAGTATAGATATTGCCATTAGGACAGCATTGTTGTTAGCTTAGATAGCTTCTTTGGACCCTCTGTTATCAAGGGAATGCTGGTTTGGAAATCCTAATGTCTTGAAATTTGATGAAGCCCCCTCCTCTTGTATATGTTGGATAGCACCAGATTCTAGGCAGCTTGTATGCAGCAAATTCAGTCATTCTGGCATTGGGCCTCCCCCTGCGTAATCCGCTGGAGAAGGAGACTTCTGGTCTGGACAAATTCCCAGGCTGTTTGGGATGCTTTTGCCAACCATAGGAATAGCTCTAGTGCCGAGAAAGCGCAGTTCCCTCTCGAGATGGGAGCAAAGAGCGTCACTTTGTCCATCTGGACAGTGCATCTGCCACATGGCCCTGGCTCACACCCCATTCCCTGCATCCCCAAGCTAATTAATCTGTCTCCAAACCCTGAACCAGGAGCAGCAGCCTTGGAGGAGGAGCCAAAGCAATGTGGAGGGAGCAGAATACAACGAGCAAGTATTTGGCTGCTCATGTTTGAGCACAGGAGGTGGAGGAGAAGGGTTGCCACCTTTCTTACTGGATGCCAGCCTGCTGTTAAAAGCACAGGAGCAAGGCCAGAAGAAGTTAAATGGTAGTAAGCCAAAGTGGGAAGGGAGGGAAATAGGTGCAGAGGAGAGAAAGAAGGTGCTATGAGGGTGTGAAAAAGAAGTTTGAAGAAAGCACTGCATGCACTCTTGTTCTCTCTCTGTAGGTATGTGGAGCTCTAAATGTATAAAAACACATATTTACATATCTGAAAAGGGTTTGTGAGAAGCAGTGTGTCCAGGGAGCATTCAAGGAGTGAGGAGACAGCAGGGTATAATAGTTAACTTGCCGTACTAGGACTGCTTTCACATGGTGAGAATTTTCCATGTTGCTTTCACTGTGAATGCAAAGGCATATGTACTGGCAATAGTTTCTACACATGGGTGTTTTCTGTACAGTCTCCTCTGTCTTTTTTCTTTCCCCTTTCACATGCACTCCAGAGAGACTCTGCAGGTACTGTGGTGACTCAAAGACCCCTTTTTTGTTCTTTTGGTCATGCATGTGCTATAGTGTTACCAGGGCCCCCCTTTCTAGATGAGTGCTGTCTGCTCTGACTCCATCTTGGCTAAATCTGTTTTGGCAGCCATTTTAGGAGCTAGCAATGTCATACTTAGGAGAAGGTAAGGCCAAGGCTCTCCTCAGGGTATGCTAATGAATGGCCATAGCTTTGGGTGGGAGACTGATTCACTGATGGGGCATCTGCATGCCTACCCATTGCCACAGGAGTTTGCACCTACTTAGATCTCATCTTAGATCTCACCAGCAAGGACAAGTCTTCCAGCTAGGTGGGCTTGATTACTTTTATTGACCTTGTCTGAATGTCTCCTACCAATCTGCCACAAGCATGGGTGAAACTTCCACCTGGCCAGCCTTTTTTGCTCCTTGCCAGCCTCTGCTTAGATGCAATCACCATTCGTTACCTTTAACTTCCCCCTTTTGTGCATGCTCAGAGGACTTGTTTCCTGCATGTTCCTGATTAGGAAACACGCCCCCCCCCCCAAAGTGCAGAAACAACTGGCTATCAGAATATATCACTGGTAGTTAAAACTGCAAGATGTTTGTATCTTTTAGACTGCTCAGAAACAGCCAACTCATGGTGGAAGATGGTAGGATGCTGTTTGTGATGGGCTGTGCAATGCAACGGAAATGGCCTGTTTGTTGGAAAGTGCAATCTGCACAGAAAGATGGCAGGAGCCTGTCAGACAGTGCTACAGAAATGGCATAGACATAAGAATATGTTACCATAGTACACTCATGCCTTAACAGAAGGCTACCAGCATCCTAATGCAGTCTCTAGGTATTCAGAGGGACTGGGTCTTTGGCTGCAGAATCTGGAGGACAGCAGCTCTGCGGCAGCAACTCTGACAGTATAGCTGGTGTCCTCCAAAGCTGAAACCATCCTTTTCTCCCCCCACCCATGCTGTGCATGGTCAGAGGCCTGGTTTCTAGTGCTGGGGGCCAATTTTTACCCAATTGGGTAACCCCAATCGGGTTTTGGTTGCCATTTATATTAAAGTTGCTTTAAGCCATTCCTTATTTGATTCGTCTTTATTTGTGGGCCTAGAAATACTAGAACACAGAGCAGAACCACAAGTGACAAAAGGCACAGATTGGACACTTGTCAGCTTCCCTCAAGTTTTGATGGGAAATGTAGGCAGCTTGGTGGAATGTTGGACAAGTGACAGTTGAAAAGTCCATTGGACAGCAGTCAGAGAGCCCAGCTGCAAGACTAGGATGCCTACATTTCCCATCAAAACTTGAGGGAAGCTGACAAGTGTCCAGTCTGTGCCTTTTGTCACTTGTGGTTCTGCTCAGAGATGCCAAGGTCTAGTGGATTCCAGGCCAGGATATGCTCTCTTTTCCGCACACCAGTTATAGTAAATGATTCTTCTGTAGCTGGCTCTAATACAAGACTCTCTGTGTCAAGAAAAAAAGAGTGATTGCTAGCCTCAGAGTAGGAGATGGACTGTTTGGTTCAAGACCGGTTTGCTTAGCAGATGACTGGAATCTCCACTATGGGGATATTGCTGAAGTCACAGTATGCTGAAAGACAGGGAGAGGAAGATCTCCTATCAGCAATTCAGACAGCGCAGCTTGGCTCATATCTTGCTGTCTGGAGAGAGACAGGCCGAATCCACACTTCCATTTTCCTCCGTTTTTTCCCCGCATAAAATCCGCAGGTCCCGTTTCAATTCACATACTCTAACCGCACATCCGGATTTCCCGCGGTTTTTTTCGAACGCATATTTCATGGGTTTCTTGCGCGTCTCTTGCGCAGCAAGCACCGCGGATGTGAACAAAAGAATCCGTTTCTCCTAGTTTCTGCCCAATCCAAACCACTCCCATTGTCCTTTTTTCCCCTCCTCTGTTGCTGTGCCTTTCACCCTGTAAGTAAATCACTTGTTTTATATGTTTTTTTTTTATTTAACTTAACTTATATCGCTGCTCCGCAGCCACGAGTCGACAGTATCCCGAAAATGAAAAAGAAATTCCAGCTCGGGAAAAAATCCTTCCCAAGACGCCTGCTCAAACTTTCACTCTATCACCACCCCCTTTTTTTTTTTACTTTTTTTTTCAAGATTTCCGTTATGACGAGAAATCAAAGCAACCATAAATATATAGATCGAAACATAAACATCACGATGATCGATTTTTGGTAAAGGTGATGACTGCCTTTGATGTTCAATCCGTGCTTCATTGAACAGCAAACTCTAGTATCCTTTAATCTCACACACCGCCAATGTTGCCCCAACCGTTCCTTTTACGTTTACCTGATTCATCGATATGTCGACAATTTCAACCGTGGAAAAAAATTAGGCGCGAAATGTAACGGTCGGAAAGAACGGTTTGCGCATGTTCGGAGCTACTGAGCAGGCGACATTCGAGCGGTGTGCAGCAATCAATGATCACTCGACCCCTTCAATAGAGCCATTTGATGTCCACAGTGTCTCAAGGTGGGTTGAAAATATCAGAGAGGGAGACCCCAAACATGTCAGCAGATGCATCCTCCACTGCCCGTTCCGCCACTTGGCGTGAACGAGAAATATTAGATCTTTTGGACTTGTGGGGCGAGGATAAGGTTCAGGAGGCCTTGCGCAGGTCGCATAGAAATATTGACTGCTATCATAAGATTGCCTCACAAATGGCTGTACGTGGACACAACAGATCCGCTCAGGAGTGCCGCAACAAAACCAAGAGCATGCGCTTGGAGTATAAAAGGGTCGTGGCTCATAATGGCACATCGGGTAATTCCCCAACAACATGCGCTTACTACAGGGAGTTGCACAGCATCCTGCGTGGGGACGCAAGCGTTAAGCCAAAGCGCATAGCTCGAAGCTTGAACATTGCGGTTAAGGAGCTTCCAAGTCGCCCAGAGTTGATCCCATCAGACGGTTCAGAAGAACTCTTCTCTCATGACCTTGTAACCGTGGACTACGATCACATACGAAGCTCCACACCTGCTCCAAGAGGTAACAAGGGGTGTGCGTGCCTTCGTCATGGTCACCGCCTACTGTGTTGTTGATTGACCCAGCAATAAATGTTACTGGACTGTGACAATTTATTCTTATCCCAATCCACAGTTCAATCCTCCGTGTCCACAGAAGAGGGAACCGACTGTGACCTGGACAGCACAGTTGATGGACTGGCAGACAAAGGTGAGATTAGTGGGCTTGACAATGCAACACATGCCACAGTTTGCACATTGCATCTTCTCACGCATCGAGATTTTGAAATGGGTAACAAAACATTCAGTCGTGTATGGGAGAGCAAGGCAATGATGCAAGGGCCCCTCATTCATGTCTAATTGCAGCACACCGGAAACGACCATCAGTGACTGTGAAGGGCTAGGAAAGATGTTTGTGTGCCACTACTGCACGTCGCCATTCCCTTGATCAAGGAGCGGTCTCCTTTTCCTCCTTGCAATACTAATCTGGACTACAAGGGTTAAGTTTGAGTGGAGATAGACAGAACGTGATTTGTATCAGCTTCACCGACAGGTCCCATGTCCTGTGTGCCCGGCAAACTGACTCTTTGAAATTTTTATGGCAAGATGTGTCCATGAATGGTTAGCCATCCGAGGGATGATTGAAAACTATGCTTTCATCATCATGCCAATCCTGACAATTTTTGCTAACCCCTATGTCATTCTCTGCCCTTTTTTTTAATAATCTTGCCCAAGAATGGCCAGGACAGGGTTCCTGAATAGACAAGGTGGTTGCTGTTTGGTGGTGTGAAATGCGCTGATTAGTACTGCAAATTACCACCCGATATTGCTGTCCAAGGACAGGCGCTGTCTTTTTAGTTGAAAATGGTAATGATTATCAGTTTCTTAAGTGCATATCATGTGTGAAATCAGTCCTGGTGGCACATCTGTTCCAGGGTGACAACTCAGCTGGAACATGGAGATCTCAATGAAATGCTGCCGATCATCTTGCGCTTTGCTGCGGAAACAGAGCTTTCCCCCACCGAAGTTTGAATGGCATTCAACAAGACATTTCATCTATTGGCCCCCCCATTGGAAAACAAGGATGTCAGGATGTCAACTAAAACCTGGCTAACTGCATCTCTATGTGTGATTCCAAACTGACTCTCATTTTTTTGTGGTCTCCTCAGAAAACATGGCGCCTTGCAACGATGCACAGGAAGATTGGATTGGTGTGCGGGGGTCCCCTACCTCGCCCAAGGAATCAACAATTGGTAATTCACTCTGCATTTTCTGTCTCTGATCCTGATAAGATTTTCATGAATTGATTTCCGCCACAGTATGAGTTATGTTTGTCTCACTTCTACCAAAAATCAATGTTTTCATTCACAGAACGCGCAGGATCTCCAGCATTAGAACCAGCAGAGCTCTCACCAGGAACACGTCTTTCAAAAATCAGAAACAGAAAACGAAAAAATGCCACTCTTTATGGTGTGGCGGACCAAATGCTCAGCCAAAACAGGACTTTGCACCGAGAGCAGCTTAAGGAATGGAGAGCAGAAAGACAGGAAAATATGAGGTGGTTGGAGGAGGATAAGCGGGTACAAATGGATTTTCTGGAGGAAGCAAGGAGGGAAAGGAATGATTTGAGGGAGGCATGGAGGGAAAACCTTGATATAATGAGGGCTGCAGTCGGCACACTGCAAACGCTTGGGGAATTGATGGTTCAGCAAAAGCAGACGGTCAATCCCTCTGACATGGCACTCAGAATTCCTGAATCACAGCCATCAATTGTCAGAGCAGCCGGTGCTAAGCGTTCCTGTGTGGGAAAGGCCCGGGAGAGGTTGACGTTGTAGAATTGTTTACAGAGCCCTCTTTCATGTTATGTTGTGTGTTGTGTTAACCATCCACTGTCAGGGAAAGCATTTCTAACAGTTAGTATCAAGTGATTGCCCATGTCTGAATAATAGCGATGAGTGATGCAAATCTATTAGACAAGATTGCGGTCAATGCCCCTGATCAACAACCACTGTTGGCAGTTTCAGCCTTGACATTCCACCCAAAGCCCAATGATCACTTATGTGGCGAACTAAGAACTCAGCATTGTTGGTTAAACCCAAAATAAAGTGTTTGTATGTTGCAAACTTGAGGACAATCTTTCTGTATTCTCACCTCCTCTTGTTCTGTCTATGACTGACCGTCACTGGAGAAATAAAGGGGAGCATCGGTCAACATGGTTTGGTGGTGGTCTACACTAAATATCTCCAATAGTCACCCACAAGGGGAATGAGAACCGTTTTTTGTCTCCTTATAACTCACTTTGAAATAACAATCCTTGGTTTTTGTATGTCTTGGAGCGTAAAGGTGAGCTGATGCTACTCGTGAGAATGTCAATCAGCACGGCTGAGACAAGGGTCATGTTAGCAGATCCACCTTATCAATGTGTGGGAGGTGTGATGTGATCAAGGAACCTATCGTGGATCAATGTTGTGGATTGTTGTTTTGTGTGGAATTTTCCAAATTGAAGTCCATTGAGGATGGCTTGGGAAAAAGATGCCTGTAAGACGGCCACAGTGGTAAGACATCACTCCAAATGCCCTTCCTTTGGAAAGAATGGGGGCACACAAACGGATTATTAAACTCAGAATAAATTTTTATTAACAAACACACAAACTAACATCACACAACAAGAAAGATACGTTAGGCTTCTTAAAAATTGCCTATAACTATGATGGGACCAACTATTAACATTTCAGAAAGTGATCTGGAAAGGGCCAAATTCAACAACTCAGACTGGACAAAAAAGGGGCTCACAAACAAAAATCGACTAAACGCCCTCCTCTGTTGGAGTTGCACCCCTGTTGGTCTGTCCCCGCTGCCGTTCCCGCCTCTCCATCCGTGACATTCTCCTGCTCAGCCTTGTCAGTCTGGCATCGAACGAGGACATCCTATCCATCATTTTGGTAACTGTGAAAACAGTGTCAAGTGAAGTGTTAAGCGAATGTTAATGTGCCCCTCACATCACATTTCCAGTAAGTGTATCGCTGCTAGAACAACAGACAACAGTCATGTTTAACAAAACTGAGATTTCCAGGGATTCAATAAAAGAATGCATGATAGCACTTCCTTTGCTGTCATCTGTTGGAGCATGGGGTGGCCCACACACCATGCAACCCACAACTTTTATTGCTAACGGGCGGTTAGAGAGAAAGTATGTTTCCTTTCCGTCAACAGATGACACATTGCAATTTTGATGTTTCAGAGACCTCTAGGTGACCTCGAGGTAAAAGAAATGCACCTCTGGATCAGTGAACGGTTCGAGTTTTGGGTGGGTGGGGGTGTGTTCGCCCGGCCTTATCAGTACAACAATAGTGGAATTTAGCTGTTTCTTTCAAAAGCAGCAGGTGTTCCAAAACCCCCCCAAAAATGGTCAGCATGTGCCGTGGCGATATGCAAGGTACAGTTATTGTGCTGGACAATGTGGTGTTGGAGAATCACCGGCAATGTGGAGTGATGTCCCGCAACCCTCAGGTGTGATCAGAACAGGGAGGTGAAAAAAACACTCACTGGTCCCTCCAATTCTCCCCTCCAGGCCGTTAAGCAGGCGGTAGACATCCTCCACCGTGTGCTGTTCAGTTGGATGCCGCTGTGTGGAGGATGAATGGGGCTGTGCCTCAGCAGGATCAGCTTGGAAAGAAAAGGGAAATACACGCTGTTCAGTTATGACTTCTGCATAGACATTGCGCGCAGTGTTGTCCAAATGGGAATATGCCTTACTTTGCAAAAGGGTTCTTGTCCTTAATTTTTTTCATGGTGTTCAAAATGGAATTGCATGTCAATCCTTTGGCATGGATGCGGATTGTGCTTAGAGGTTTGTGCTCATTCTGCAGTTTCCATGCCAAAAGGAAAATTTTGGTGGGTTGAACATCTGATTTTCTTTTGATGGTGTGCTCAACGCTTATTGATAAGCGACACGGATTAACAGCACACCACTGTACAGGGAACAGTTCACCACAAAACAACATGATGTGAGAGGGAACCAGTCAATGTGCAGATGTGATCCTTTTAAATGCCCCTTTTAGGGTTTCTAGTCTGGGTAATCCACATTACAAAGATAAAGCCATTTGTGATTTTCGACACACACGACTCCATCATGCTTACAGGTGGCGGGAGTCTGAACCTGGGCAACATCAACAGGGCCAGGCAACTCTTCTGAGTAGTCCTCCTGGACACCGCTGGTCTCCCCTTCTGCTGGCAAGGCTTGCCGCTCGTCCTGGCTGCGATGAACCACTAAAAAAAAAATTAAACAAAGAACAGAGATGCTCAGATGACTTTTTATGTTTATGCAAGCTACAGCAGCCACCAAGAAAATTAGAATAAACTAGTGACATCTCATTAAGTGGTTTTCCTGGCCCTGTGATAAAACATGATTTTTTTCATTCCAGTATATAACACTTAACTGCTGACCCTTTATGAGCCAAGGACAAAAGGACAGTGGTTCCTATCACTGGATCAGCAACAAACCCCCCCCCACCCAATTTTTTTTAATTTGTAGACAGGAAAAAAGGAACCTTTTGTTTGGTGCAGCATTTGGGCGTGGAAGATGCTTGGGCACTCCTTGTGTATGTAAGAGTGCTTGAGCTGGATGGCCAATGCACCTGAGGATTTAATCTTTGTGAGGCAGGTCTGACTACGAGTAGCGCTTTATTAGAAAAAAAATTGGGCCGGGGCCAGACCGTCCACTAATCGTTCAAATGGGTCAGGCAGTCAAAACGAGATATTGGGTTCTCTAATGTGACACTTGAAAAGGCAATGATATATCGATTCGATGTTATTTTTTTTTCTTTTATTCTCAAGGACACCCCAGACACATGTTGGACACTTTGCAGATTAGGTCCTCTGGGGAGGGACAGGACTATGGAATGAAGCAATGATGCAAAGAGTCTTTTTTGCAAATTTTAAAAAAAAATCACCTTACCAGAATGACGGCGGGCGATCCAGCTCGGTCTCCCGGCTTGCTCCCAGAGGCGGAGCATCGTGGAGAAGTGTGCAGGGCGAGCGCTTTGGCGGGGAATGCCCTGCCAGGCCTCCAGGGCGTCGAAGAAGGCACCCTTAACCCGCTTAAACTTTGAGCGGCATTGCTCCGCGGAACGGGTGAAACCGCGGGCACCCATCTGCCTTGATAGCCTGAGAAAGATCAGGCGAGTAGGCAGATGGGTGCTTTTCATCACCCGTTCCGCTTTTCCACTTCTCTCGAGGAGTTCCAGCATGGCCTCGACCTCCGCTTCCCTCCAAAACACTCCCTTGCCGCTGGGCGCCATTTTTGTTAGTGCTTAATGCCCTATCGATAAATTGCACTCCTTCTTCTGCGCATGCACGAAATCGTCTCCAGCTCTCAAAAAAGGCGCGAATAAAAACCATCCGTTATCATCTTGCGGAGAGCGCTGCGCACTTTAACGATTGATCGAAATTTCAAATTTTAAAAATAACGTGAATGGCGAACACAACTCTATCAAATTGTGAGAAAGGAAGGCAAAAGTTACCAAAAAAAATTGGACACTGCGTGGATTGTTTACAAGACATTTCAACGTGATCTGAAACAAAACGTGTTGGATTCATTGGCTTTGTACTTGAGACATTGGAGACAACCTTTTATTGGTTTACCAAAAGATAAAAAAATAATGTGAACAAACCGGGGGGGGGGGGGTTGTGTCTTGTCTTTTTTCTCCCTTTTTTTTTTTATTTTAATTTTTCTATGTATGAGTCAATATTTTCAACGGTAGTCCTAGGTGAAATACACCCTGGGCTAGTTTTTTTCAAGACACGGCAAAGGGGCACACGTGGGAAACCGGTTTTGCCACTGTGCAGAGACCATCATCTTACCCAATGTCGCGTTCTGGATCATAGGATGTCGCATAACAGTGCATGCATAAGTGCAGGATAAATTTTTGTTTTGATCATGTGGGAGTGAACCCCCACAACGTTTGTGCTACTGATCAGAGTCTTCAATGTATTGAAAATGATTCCTGTGGAGCAATCTTCCCTTTCAATAATTTCACAGTCATTGAACCAAGTAAATCCAAACTTTATTTTTAATAAAGAATCATGCATTCAAAAAGTAATTTGAGAAGGAACATTCTTGACATCAGAGCATTAAACCCACTATGTATGATGTCCATGCTGTAACCCACGAGCCATCCAACTCGACACCACCTCACGCACCGCCTTGCCCTGATCCAGATGGTTGTCTTGCATTTCCCCATCTTGTCCTGCCACCCTGGAGATGAGCAGTGGGTCTACATCGCCCACCCCTCCAACGATGTCGTGCCCCCTATCCTCACAGAGGTTGTGGAGGACCACGCAGGCGGTGACAATTGACACCACGTTTTGTTCTCTGGCCAATAGTCTGTGGGACAGGCACCTGAACCTGGCCTTCAAGCGGCCGAAAGCACACTCCACCCGATTGCGTGCTCTAGCAAGACACCGGTCAAACCTCCTATGTGCCTCTGTTTCCGCAAATCTTCCGAATGGCTTCAACAGCCAACGGCGCATCGGGTAGGCACCATCTGCAAGCACCAAGGGAGGCACATGAACTCCATCGACACAGATGGTAGGATTGCCAGGCACAAAGGACCCAGAGTCCATAGCAACACAGAATGCGGAGTGAGTGAAGACGAAGGCGTCGTGATTTCGACCACTCCACCCAATCTCCGCATCGATGAACCTTCCCCGGTGATCAACAGTTCCCTGGAGAAGGATTGATGAATAACTTTTACGGTTACCATACTGGTCGGGCCTTCCTCCAGGGGAACATATGGGGATGTGTGTGCCATCAATGGCCCCAATGCAGTGTGGCATCCCAAGTTGCAGGAAACCGTCCATTATCTGAAAAGGAAATAAAAAATGCAAACCAGTCAAGATGTGAAACAAAGGCATTCAATGAACCACATCTAATTGCTTTCTCCATAACCATCATATGGGAATCACATGTCAATGAGAAGACAGTTCATGTCAGCAATGAGGCAGGACCATACCATGTCAACTTCATTGTGCAAAGCCAGTGACAAGAAAACTTTCACAAGTTACACTCACACTCTTTTTGGAAATGTTAAGGCACACACACACACAGACACGCAAGTGGTGGATGGTGCAGCCCTCTGTAATTAAAGTCAGGAATTATTCAATGTCTACCGGTGTCGATATAACGGTTTAATGAACTAACAGAAAGACATTACCCTCCCAACGTTGGTCCCTAGCCGAACGGTCTTCGAAAGCAGCTTGTGCTCGACGGCCAGACAGAATTCAATCACCAGACTGGCGACGGTGGAGCGACCGACCCCGAAGATGTCACTTGCCACCTGGTAAGTGGAGCCGCTTGCCAGGAACCACACAGCCACAGCCACCCTCTTCTCCACAGATATGGCTTCTCGAAACGTGGTCCGTTGCCTCTCCAGACGAGGTCGAAGCACAGAAACAAGATAGCCAAAGGTGCTGCGGGACATTCGGAATCGGCAGATCCATTCGTGGTCATCCCAGACTTGGAGCACTATCCGCTCCCACCAGTGATCGCTTCGTGGATAGACCCAGCAATCTCTGGGATCATTCAACTCAGCCACAGAACACCACTGTAACGCAGGGTCATTCCCTTCAGCTCGGATCCGGCGACGGCGTCGGGATGCAAAGGCAAGCAGGCGACGACGGATGCGTCTTCTTTGATGAAGGAATCGAGCAGTCGCACGATTCGAACGAGCGATGTATCGACTGTAAGATCGAAACATCTCTGAACTGCAACGAAGCAACATGGCAACCACTTGTCCGATCAGAAACAGAACCGTCTCTCTTGGAGCCATAGTGATCGCCCACCGCTCTAACTACCCACAAAGGAAAAACGCACAGCGCACGGCTTTTATGCCGATTCAAATTCACCCGCGCTGAAAAGGGGACCAATAGTTGGAAGGAGCGCTGACGTGAAACGTGGGCATCCTATCGCTGAACACTTGGTGGGTTGGTCCTCGCAATTTCAAGTTGCCGATATATTGTCAGTACGGAATAAAATAAACTTTTGGGAGAAATGCGTGTTGGTGTAATGAATGTTGCAAACGACGGACCTAACCCAAAGTGAAAATTAGGGGCAATCGACTACACATACCAACAAACTATCGATATATCGGAAATAAACAACAATTTTTTAAAAAATGCGTAGTGATGTCATCGCGTATGCGATGGAAGGACACGCCCCGAAAAGCGCATTTCTAACGGAGATGTGAACAGAATTCGGCGCGCAACATCCGCTATCGGAAAGGGTGTGAGAACACCAAAGGGGGAAATGCGCGCTGGAGAACAACAGAAGACAAGCGGAAGAAATGCGAAGGGGAAGGTAGTGTGGATTCAGCCACAGTCTCTAGAGCTTGTCACTCCTCCAATGTAAATCGTCCTCTGGTACTGCAGGGCTGGAAGACTTTAGTTTTGGAGGCAGCCTTTTCCAACCAGCCTTTTCCTGCTGCATCTAATGACTGGCACATGGCATGTGCATAGGGTTTGCATAACTTCATAGTGTATGGCTTTGTATGCCCTTGTGTCTATGCACAGAGAAAAGGCTTCCACAGCATTCAAGCTGGTCAGCTTATAAAAGAGAACACATATGAGCTGTAAAGCCAGGGCAAAGACCAGGGAATAAACACTGAGAGATGTGAAGGACAGAGATACGTTGGCCGACAGTGTATCCTGTCTGATGGGGCTACTGTGGTTTTAGGGTGCCAATGCAATTCAACATTAATAATTTGTTTCATTTAGCAGTAGAAAAAGTTGGATTTTTTTCTGAATTGCACCCTCCCCCCATCTTCTTGTAAATAACACTGTAAATGCTACTGACATGTAGATTTCCATGGAGCCCTAGTTGGCTTGCTAATTCTGATAAATTTCTGCCCTGGGAACTGTGAATAGTCTCCTTTCATATTGAACTGTTCAGCCACATTGAGTCCTGGAGAAAGGCAGGTGGAAGAATTTTAAAATGAAATAAAATTGGAGCCAGCCATTCTATCACCCTGTTACTAGCAGTCTCCGTCCCTTGCCATCTCTACCCACAGACACAGACAGACACACCTCTTTGTGAACCTTGCTATGTCTATCTGCATACATATTTCTGATTGCAAATTGAATTCATATCTGCATAAGAGATGGAAAGGCTTGTTCTTCAACAATTGGTTCTTTAAGATGTGTCAGGCTGGGATTAGTATGCCATCTCCATCCTTCCTTCAAATGTAATACTTTTTAAACTTCATCTTCCTACTTATTGACTTCAATGGACTTAGAAGGCTATAAGTCACAAAGGGCCCCTGACCTGGACAGCCCAGGTGAGCCTTATCGTGTCAGATCTCAGAAGCTAAGCAGGGTTGGTCTTGGTTAGTAATTGGATGGGAGACCTGCAATGAAGACCAGGGTTGCAGAAGCAGGCAATGGCAAACCACCTCAGTTAGTCACTTGCCATGAAAACCCCACCAGGGGTTGCCATAAGTCAGCTATGACTTGAAGGCAATCTCCACCTCCACCAAGTCCTTAAGGACTGTCTTGTCTAATAGTGGCAATGGTAAGCCAGAGCTCAGGTACCCAAAATAAGTTTATATTTACACCCCACTCTTCTGGTAATCTTCTCCCAAACTGATTTATGTTAATCAAGAGAGAATTTCTACTCCTGCCTCACTGATTAAGGGCAAGGAAAATAAAACATATTATTTGGAGATGTGTTAATTCCTTCCTTCCTTTTACTATTTGAGCCTTGTTGTCATTTTGCACAAAATCCTTCAGTTCTCTGATAATTTTGGAAATAGTTGGCCTTATCTACTCTGAAAAAAGAAGAAATATAGGAGTAGCAACTTAAGGAACAAGTAAAACATTTTTGAAACCCTCAGTAATTATTCTATTAAACCTAAACATCTGTTTGCATCCCCAAAGTGGGTGAGTGGCAGTAACATTTCTAAGGGTGTTTGGTGATAACCTCATCACAGGTTTTTCTCAGTCCCTGTCTGTCCCATGAAAGGATGTGTATTTATTTACACATTGACATTAACAGAACTGACCATTTTGTCATGCTCACAGAATAGTAAATGGGCAGTAAAAGTTTCTTTCCACTTGTTCAGTGCGTTTCTCTAAATTTTGGCCATGGATGGTAAGCAAGAAAGTTGGACTGATGGTTCTTGCATTTACATTCTTACTTATTGTATCTGCTTGCCAGGAAAAGCTGGGTTTGTATACTGAACATTTACTGGTTGTGTCACTTATAAAGGAACAAAATGTCCCTCAGGACCAAGAGTGCAGACTGAGTTCTTATAGAAGAACAACAGACCCTCCAGGAGGAAACCGGAGGTCACCTTTTTGGATTACAGGACCTGTGGTGATGTGCTTAATTATAGTGGGTCTTGGAGCTGAAGGGATTTCACTGGGATCTGTTCTGGGTCGGCAATGATGAAAAAGTGTGCAACTAACCCAATCCCCCCTCCCAGTTGCTATGGTATGGCAAGCAAGTTGGGAATGGGAAGGCTGGCAAAAAAAGTCTGGGTGTGGCGACTAGGACAGGGGAACCACTTCTTCCTCTACCTTAGCAGCCTTGGATCTGTTAAGACAAATTTGCCTCTCTAGTGCTGGATTCTCTGATTTGAAGCCCGGCAGCTCAAGATCTGACAAGACAAAGGGATTTGTATTCCTTTCCTGGTGTTTTGCTTGGGATCTCATGTTGGGATGTGGACCAGTTCTCCCAGCTGGATCCATTTCCTGAGCCTCCAGGCTGCTTAGCTTGAGGCTCATTTGCTTTTCCAAGTACCTTTTAGAGCTACAATGGCAACAAGGGGGTTTGTCCTCCTGGATTCTATTCAAACACCCAATTTGTATCATTCCATCCAGCTCACAGTCACATTCTTCAGACATCACTGTGATTCCCTGCAGTGGGCTAAAAATAACTCTCACAGCTGCCTCCACAGCAAACACCATCAAGCAGAGCAGGCTATAAATAGCCCAGAATGTGTCCATGGCTGCCATTGTCCCTGACATGCTCTGGTTCCTTTCAGCCTCGGGTGTGCACACAAGGCTGTGAACTCTCTGAAACAGCTTCAGATGCACAGCCCTGTTGTGATACAGGCTTGGAAACATCACCTGAAATAACTCCAATGTGGTAGTCAGTACAGGCAGCTTGCCTGCTCCTAGCTCTTGGATGGTGATTTAATTGTAGGAGAAAGCGAGCTTGGGAAATTCCAGACCACTTTTGCAAACTTTCATTTTTCCTGATGTTGGATTTCAGCATGAGAAGGTATTTTTGCCTTCTCTCTCTCCTTCCTGCATAGACGCATGATGATTATTTGCTAGTCTCTTTACCTGACACTATTCTGGAATCTCAGTGGAGCTGGGATGCCAACATTCTCTTTGACTAATTCTGTTAGCAGCTGGTCTATTCTTTCTCTTACATTTAGCTACACTTTTCATGTATTTCCAACTTACACCAGAGAAATCAAAGTAAAACACTTGGGTAGACTGAAAATTGGATCACAGCCAGAATGGATGACTGCATTAAAACAAAAACAACACCCCTCTCAAATTCTGCAGTCAGAAAATCCTGATTGGGGGATTGGAATGAATTGTGCATATTTGCATAAATTTACGGAATATTCATGCTGAACTACAGCTGCACTGTCTGATTTATTTTTATTTTGCAGATTAAAGTACATTATGCAAGACTTTTTTCTAATACTTCTATTGCAAGGTTTTTATTTATATTTTATTGTTTTCTATTTTATATTAACAATATAATGCAGCATCTAACCAAATAACAGGAGGCTGAAAATTCTTAGGATTCCTTGAGAGTTCTCAGACATCAGATTGTATACCGCATAGCAAAATTCCAGACATAATATATAGATGTAGTTGTATATTATAGAGTTGTATAATTTAGTCACTATCACTAGTTTTTTTCATTATGATGCTTGAAAAGTCAGTTTGAGCTAGGGTTGCCAGGTCCCTTCACCCTCAGGGTGGGAGGCGGGAATCCTGGCACTTACCTTGTCCAATGTGTTTGCGCGTGTGCTCCCAGGCTGCATGATGATATCACTTCTGGGAAGTGAAGTCATTGCACAGGGCCTCGTCCTGCCCCTGGGAGCGTTTCCGCTCTCTGAAGTGGGCCAATTTTGGCCAGTTTGGGGCCGTATTGGGCCCGTTTGTGGTCTAAGTTCTCTCACCTTTTCTCTTGCTGACCGGGTAGGGTTCTCAGGTGCCCGTCAGTGGGGGGCAAACTCCTGGGGGTTTGCCACCTTGCCCATCGACCTGCCAGTGGTTGGCAGGAGGTGACAAACTCCTGGAGGTTGCCTGCCACAGGCAGGCACTTCAGGAACACGTGCTGTGCACATGTTCCCAACCAACGTGGTGACATCACTTCCGGAACTGACATCATTGTGCCGGCTTTGGGACCATTCCTGCGCTTCGTTTGTGGCCGATTTGGGCCCCATACTGGGTGAACTGGCCCCGTGCAGAGCACGGTAGCACTCACACAGCCAGTGTGGTAATGTCACTTCTGGAAGTGATGTCATTGTGCCAGCTTCAGGACATGCACGTGCTTTGCGTGCGCACATGAAAATTCAACATGCTACTGGTACAAGGTAAGTGCCAGGTCTCCAATCCTCCTGGCGGAAGGGTACAGGGACCTGACAACTCTTTTTTTTTAATAATTTTTTATTTTTCAATATCTAACATACAAAACTACAATGACAGTAACTACAAAAGACTACAATAGCACAAGGGAAGGGAAAGAAGGGAGAAAAAAGAGAAAGGGAAGGGGGGTGGAAAAAAAAGGGGGAAGGTAACCTACAAACACTAAACGCTACATTTCAATGCTTTCCCTTCATACTGCCATAGTAAAAAAAATAGCTTAATAAAGTAGTGACGGAGTGGTTGATCATACAAATTACAAATTACAGTTCAAATTAAATCTTTTTCCCTCCCCTGGGCCTCGGATGCAATTCCCTCTGCGCAGCTACCGCCAGAGCGCTCATTGCCTCCCCCCTCCCTTCAGGCTTCGGATCCTCTTCTTTTTGCTTGGTGTCTGGTCCAAATTCTGGATTTTTATCCACAAAATCCCTTGGCTGATTTTCCGAATTAATCTTGTGAGCTTGATCTTTATAACTAAACACGATTCCTTCCGGGAGTAGCCATTTGTACTTTATGTTACGTTCCCTCAAAAGAGCTGCCAACTTCTTGTACTTAAATCTTCTCTTCCGGACTATAAATGGAACGTCCTTCAATATCTTGACTTTATTTCCCAGAAAGTCCAATTCCGCATTGTATGAATTATATAGGATACTGTCCCGGACCCTCTTAGATGAAAACTCGATAACAATCTCGCGAGGCAGCTGCCGCTTCATTGCATATTTTGAAGATGCCCGACGGACTCCCAAAATGGCGCTTTTCACTTCTTCTTTAGTTGCCCTCGTGGGTGTTGCTAAGAGTTCCGAGGCGAGATCCCACAAATCCTCGTTTTCCTCCTCTTTAACATTCTGGAGACGCAAAATGGTTTGTGTTCGCTCCACTTGCAGTCCGATCAGCTGGTTTTCCACCAACTTTAATTCCCTGTTCGTTGCTCTCGTAAGTGACGCACTTTCCCGGGCAGACTTCTCTGCCCCCCCCCCGCTGCTTCTTTAATGGCTTTCACATCGCTTTCAATTAAGCCCACCCTTTGATCTGTTTCATTCAGCTTGTCAACAAAGGGTTTTATGGCTTCCATAACCGCTCTTTTAACCAGTTCCTCAAGCGTCTCGCCCCTCTGCAAGGCAGCCGTAACTGACTTGCCAAGAGCAGGACTCTGCTTTTTCGCTGCCATTTTAGGGGGGGGGGAACCGCCAATCTTCCGAGACTCTACGAGGGGGGAGAAATCCGAGTCTTCTAACCTTCAGACCCCCCCACTCCTCACATATGCTTGTAGTAACAGAAGGGATTCGCTTACTTGCAGGCTTTCGCCTAATCCTGTTCCTTGCCGTTTTCCATAGCCCGGCAGCACACTAGGTGCCGCACTCGTCTGCCGGCCTCCATAGGGACAAACGGGCAATTTGCCCCCTGCCTCGATCTGTCAGAGGGCTCTTCCCGCCTGAGAGTCTGGGGGCTAACCTTTGCAGATCAGCCGCCCGGCCAGGCGGCTCGGCCGCTTCTTCTCGGACCTGCCGAGAGGAGCGTCCGACATGGCTGCAAAAACGAAACCGGGACCTGACAACTCTATGGACAGGTAAGCAGGCCCACGGGGTGGAGGGTGGGAGCAAGGGATCACCCACCCCCAGCAGGGGACTGGCAATCTTAGCTATGGTTGCCAACTCTGGCTTGGGAAATTCCTGGAGATTTGCAGGTGTTGTCTGAGGAGGGCAGAGTTTGGGGAGGGCAGAGAATTCTGCAGGGATGTACAACATATGATCTGTCCTCTGAAGCTGCCATTTTCTCCAAAGGAAATTATCTCAGTAGTCTGGAGATCAGCTGTAACTTTAGGACATCTTTAGGCCTCACCTTGAGGTTGGCAATGCTATGGTTACCTCTGTGGATTGGGCAGACAATCAGTGCCTCATTATAAGAGGCATCAGTACTGAAAGCTTTAAAGCAGAAAATTATGAGAAAATCACCTTTAATTTTTTTTTTGGCCCTGTATTGATTCTTCCTTTTTGAGACTTAAGTGAGTGGTGGTGATGACTGACTGCTGGGTGTTTCTGGATTATACAGATTTTCTTCTAGACTCATTTCGATCTGGCTTCTGACTGGGTCATGGGAAGGAAATTATTTCAATCACTCTACTTGATTACCTTTGCCTTCCGGACAGGGATGTTGCTTGTCACCGAGACTTCCAGGTGTGCATTCTCCCAGCTTATGTTGGTCTGCCAACTGTGGCCATCCTGGAATAAGCTGGAATAAGCTGATCTTCCCACAGGCCTTGATATCACAGAACTGGGAACACCAACCAATAAAAAAATACAACATTGCAGCAATATAAGAGCACAACAATGTTATATATATATTTTAAAATAAACCTCTTCAAAATTAACCATTCGTGTGCCCCCCAATCTTTATTGGCCACCCAACAGGTTAGTTTTAAAGACTATTGTTTAGTCTTGGTTTTATATTGCACAGGAAGATTTTGTGCTGTTGCAGTTTTGTAGCAAGGCCAGAAAAAGTGAAAAATTTCTTCCATCCATTCTCACACACATACACACACATATATCATGTATGCATGTATGTATGCATGTATGTATAAGTTTCCATGTTTAGAAAGAGTTAAGGCACTTACAGGTTGGAGAGGTAATGCTGATGATGCTATATAACTGTTCAATAAGAATTTGGTTAGATGCTGAAAGTAGTGATGTGGAATGCCCCTCTGAAGGAATGGATATATATCAGCAATTCCAATCTGGAAAAAATCTAATCATGTAGAGGAAAGTGTAGCTGCATGAATCTTAAGTATGAAATGTCACTGTGTAACATCAGTATTGCTTCCATGATATGGAAGACAAGATGACATCCTTAAACAATGATTTTGATGGGAGCACAAGAGAATTTTAAATGGCTTACCTCTAAGTTCTCTGAAACCAAAGGGTTTAGCATCTGTACTTTAAACAGAATTGATTTGGCAGGCATATTGCAGTGATACAGACAAATAAGTCCATAACTGTGTGGCCGTAGGAAATAGATCTCATTTCAAAAACTTCTTATGATGATGTCGCTTCCACAAATACAAAGGCTTGCCATTCTTAGCAGATGAAAGAAAGCAGCTCTGTGTACGCATCCTTCAGGTGTGTAGAACTGCTTCTACTGCTGTTAATAAAAGGGGAAAAACTGCGCATGCAGATGTAGCTGGATTGGAGACATTGTGGTGATCATGTTCTGACATATTTTTGTCCAAATGGATAATATACATGATGGGCCCCTGCTGTCTTTGTTGGCTTTGGTAGCCCTTTCTCAGGCTCCCTCTCCAGAATCAAAACCTGATTCCCATTCATTTGGAGAATGCCCAGATTGTTGCTTGATTACCCACCCACCCATTACACCGGTCACCAATTTCTCATTATTTTCCCATCAGGAACAAGCGAGAACTGTTCAGACGAAAACAACCTGGCCAGTGAGGGAGGCTCAGATGAAACTATGATTGATGCTCTTGCGGAATAAGGTAGGATCCCCGCCCCCATCTTGGCTGCCATTAATCCGCCTGATTGCACTTTTGGTGGAACTTTCTTACCCTGAGCACTAGGTGTGGAGGTGTGAATGTGTGCTGAGTCAATTGTAATCAAATCATGGGTAAACAGTTCCTCTGACCCCTCTTGCAGCTCAGAGTGTTGCCCTGGTGTTTGACCATTATCTCCAGGTTAATGCTTCTAGACAAACGTTTGGGCTTCACACTTGCATCCCCTTGAAGGATGCTGTTAAGCTCGCTGAAGCACAGGCACAATGAGGGTGCATTCCCTGATCGACTATTGTGGGCTTGTGTTCACTTATACTCTAGTCCCATTGCCTTAGTTTTAGTCCAGCACTTTAGTGCTCTGCGTTTGTGTCCTTGAGTAGCCATCTGTGCAGCAATCTTTTCTTTTTCTTTTTGTTTAATTAAATTTTTATTTCAGTTAATAAACTGTGATCTTTTCAAAGCAGTCCATGTTCCAGTGAGAGGAGGGCAGTGCTTTCTGGGCTTTTTCCTCTCCTCAAAAAGAAAGGAGATCTATCATCTTTTTCTCATGCCAGAATACCCCTCTCACTTCCGCAGGCCACAGCCTTATTTTCCCCTGAATTCTTGCCTGAAGAGACAATTTGGGAGGACAGCAGAAATGGAGACTTCCTCTCCTATGACTGCAACAGTGGCTGAGCGAGGAAACTTCTGAAACAGGATAGGCTACTAGGGCCAGGAGGGGCCTGGGATGGGCCTCTTGGTGGAGAGACTGGGATTGCCTGATGGGAGTTTCAGTACAAACTGCGCCTGCGCCCTTGCAGATACTGGACTGTTACGTTTCTGCTGAAAAATGAATATTATAATTTGCCTGCTTAGACCACTGTGGCCATGGCTGTGTGTTCATAATACAAGATTAGTGTTATAACACAATTTTCTAGTGAAATAATAAAAAAAGAAGGGGGGGCAAGCCATTAGGTTGACCAAAATGCTTCCCATGAGTGTAATACCAAAGGTTTTCACTACTAATAAAAGAGTTTTGCTGTGGAGTTGCTATTAGCTAGCACAAAAAAGGGATAATGCATACATATCGATTTTTTAAACACAATTGCTCTATGACTCTGAAAATAATGAAAAAAGGGCTATGCATGTGACAACAGTTGCAAGCAGGCTTCAGGAAATGAACAGTACTGTGAAGAAGGAGGGGCAAGAGCCACAGAAAGAAGTCGGTAGAGATTCGTGGGAGGTCTCTTCTGAAGCGCTTCATACAGTTTATATGTGGCAATGCCGCCGATGAAAAATGCACTGGAAACCAACAGCAAACCCCCCCCCCCCCAGAGCAAGTGCGATCTGGGAAAAAGCTGGGAAAAGTGTGAAATGCACACGCTGGACAACCAATAACATGTGCAAAGCTGGAAATAAGCTGCCCCAGTCCCAAGGGTGAACTGCTTCTCTAACGGTGTGCAGAAACAGTCTTGGTCCCTGTTATTAAGAGCAGACTCTGGGTTATAGCAGCCTGTCATGGATATGGCTAGCACTATAGAGGAACAATTGCTGGATATGACAAAGAAAATTGTTCAAGACACCTGTGCACACAGAAACAGGGCTAGCCTGGCCCCATAACTAGACAGGCCACAAAGGGCCTAGAATAAAATAACCCCGGAGAGGTGCATACAACAATAGAGTTACACAGTTGTATTGCCATGTGGAGATTAGAAGAGCCATCTAACTCATACTAATGCATACAATGTACGAAGGCCTAGATGCAGGGAGTATCTGAGAATGGCAGGAATGTATGACTTCGTAGAGGCTGGCAACATTATTCGAGGATAGTTACTAGGGCTGCCAGGTCTCCTGGTGGGGGCTGGGGATCCCCTACTCTCACCCCTACCACTCACCTGGCTGGCGAGGGGAGGGGGGTTAGGCAGGGAAACAAGCCTCATGGGTGAACTCCCAGTGCAGCGTGCTGATGTCACTCCTGGGACATTCCTGAACTTCCCAGCATGGGAGCACTCCTGAGTCTTGTGTGATGATGTCATTTCCCAGAAGTGACACCATTGCACTGCACCAGGAATGCACACGTGCTTTGCACACTAGCAAAGATGACAAGAAAGGTGAGTGCCAGGTTCCCCGCCCCCCCCCCCGCTGGAAGGGTAAGGGGACCCGGCAACCTTTATAGTTACATTGGTGGAGGGCCAAAAGATATCCAGATGTATGAGAAACTTATAATCACTAATTCTACATAGACTTTATTAATTCAAAAAGTAGTAAGAGTGAACAAGCTATTATTAAATGTTACTTTTAAGAAGATGTTTCAAATATGGATAAACTTATTTGGTGTATGAAATCATAAAAGATAATAAGTTAGCCAAGATTCTGAGTCTCTGAAGCAGCTATTGTTAAGAAAAGGTTCTGAAACCCTATAAATCATATTATCATAAAAGATAATATTATCATAATAAAAGATAATATTATCATAAAAGATAATAAGTTAGCCAAGATTCTGAGTCTCTGAAGCAGCTATTGTTAAGAAAAGGTTCTGAAACCCTATAAATATGAGAGCTTCTTCTTTAGAGAGGCTCCTCGCCTGTGATATTTGTATCTTTGAATAAGATACTTTTTTGGATTCATATAATTGCTCTCCTTTAATGATCTATGATAGTTACCAGGTCCCTTGCAGCCCAACCCAGGGTGGGGAGGAAACACGTGGGGGGGGGGACTTCATCAAATCAGCCCCACACAGGGGACTTCTCTTCCTTGTTGCCCCAGGAATTACATCATTCCTGACGTGACAAGGAAAAGCTTCAGAGTGTGCTCTGTGGACTCCAGAGCTCCTGGGCCCATTCCCCATGCTTTCCTTTCTGCTGGCCCAGTGAGTGGAGGTGGAGGTGGGGGCTGGAGGCTGGGAGTGGGGGATGTCCTGTTTCCACTGGGGGACTGGTAACCCTCTCTATGTAATTATAATGAATGGCGTGATTTTCTATTAATTGAGTTGATATCAAGAATACAAAACAATTATTTTGTAATAATAAAGGCTTAAAATGGAAGCAGAGACTCCACAATTGTATTACTCGTGCACAATAACCCAATAAAAAACCTAAGACATTATCTGTGGCGTATCTCTTGTCAGAAGTTAAATGATTTGATAGAGAAAAGCTAACTGGATGCTCAGGGCTTCTTAAGTGTGTGCCTATATCTGAATTAGGCTTGACCCGAATCCTTCAGAACAAGCTTATTCATGCACTGTGATTCCAAGATGGAGATGAACTCCACAAACCATTTCTGAGAAGCTACACTTTCTATTTTATGGGGTGTGTGTGTATGTAGATGAGTGCAGATGAATGGATTTTGGCTCACAGTTTTTTTTTCTCCAGATCCCTTAAGTATGTGCCACTAATGGTACGTAGACATGACCACACATTCTGTGGGCTGTGTGGGATGATTACTGCAGAAGCCCCTGCCAATTTCAACTTGATTTATGCAGTGAATCCTGCTAAAGATAAAGTGAGGTGATCCTGAAAATCCCTTCCATAAGCTCTGTCTCTCTCATCCATATCATTCCTCAAGATGAGGCTCTCACTTTTGCTCCTTGGAGTCTTATGAGACCGTGATCTAAACACCAGTTCATAAAGATGTGGGACCAACAGCAGAGTGATTCTGTGCTGTGTAGTGTGGCTGTCCCCATGTTCCTCTGTGGCACTGAAGTGGAATATTACACGGCTGTCACTGGACTAGGACTTGCAGGAGCTTCTTACAGAGGATTAAAAGGCATTTGGAGCATGCTTTCATGAAGTGGAAAAGCCCTAGCTGAGACTCAGGCCAACTCTGCCTGCCTGCCTGCCTGCCTTTCTGTCTCACTCAGAAAAGCTCAAGCAGCCAGGTTCAGGAGAGCAAATAGGGACATGCTGTGAAGTGAAGGAATAACAGAGACTCCGCTTTTAAACACAGGCCAAATCCATGGGACCAGGAAAAGGTTTGTTGGCAGGCCAGAGTGGAAATTAGACACATCTCTTGCTGTAAAGCAGAGACTGTTCTTTCCCAACAGAGACAGCTGGCAAAGGAGGCTTAGAAATGTGTTTTTTCCAAAGTGATACTGTGTCTCCTTCAGTTGGATAATGAGCCTGGCTAATAAATATTAGCATTATGGTAATTGGTGAGTCACACACAGGGTAGTGCCTGAACACAATGTGTCTTTCCAGAGGCCTGGCTGCAGTTCAGCATGTTCATGGGCTCTGTCCAGTAAACAGACTACAGGCCTTTCCTCCCCTCCATGATGCAATGGGCATTTTCACTCTTTGCACAAACATGCCTGTCAGCATTCCCTTGGCTCACACCCCAGTATGGTGATGGGAATTTGCTCAAACCGTTTTTTTCTGGGAAGGGACCACTGAGTAAGTAAACTTTCTCAAACCTGCACCAGGCTGAAATACGGTGAACCTGGGGGAATTCATTCTCTCTCTGTGTACAACCTGCCCACCCTTTGCCAAACTATCAAGCTTCATCTTCTTCTGTCTTGTGAGAAAAAAAATACAGCTAGCTACAGATCAGTCTTAGGGAAGTTGTTACTACTTGTACCTACAATCCCTGCTACTCAGCCCCTAGGTTTGGCATAAAATGTGAAGAATGCCTGTTTCCCACCAACAGACCAAGAGTCAAATGATGAGACAGCTGATTCAAAACCTCCTAAGACCACAATTTCCCAACAAATAACCTTGTATTCTTGCAAGTAAAATGCCTGTAGCTCCTTTTGACCAAATGTTAGTTTTACCATTTTCAAGTAACTTGTATTAATTGCAAGTAATTTGCAATTAATTTTATCAATTGTGAGTAACTTGCAATCATACCACCAAGCTGAAGCCAACACACACACAAAATCCCCAAAGAAAAAATTCTAGTGGCTTCCCGTGACTGTTTTTCACAGAGGGAGAGGTTTGTGCGGTTTCCCTGTTGCAGCTGCAGTTCAGCACAGCAGCAATGGGGCTTCCATAGGACAGGTTTCCCTGTCTTTTCCCTGCTCAATCTCTTGGCAGTGGCCACCCACTTCCAAAGATGCATCAAGAGCTTTTTCAGGTTTTTAAAAAATTGGCGCTTGAATATCACTATAGCAGTATCACTCTATCAATCGGCAAGTTGCTTTTCTTATGTTGAGCGTTTTGTTTCTGCTTAGCATTGCCAGACTCCAAGTGGAGCCTGGAGACCTGGAATTACAGCTGAGCTCCAGAGTACAGAGACTGATTTCCATGGAGGAAGTGGCCGCTTTAGAGGGTGGAGTCTATGGTATCACATCCCCACTGAGCCCCCTCCTCCCCTACCCAAGCTCAACCCAAGCACCACCTCAAAATTTCCAGGAATTTCCCAGGGCAGAAGGGGCATCTCATCTTCTGCATGGTTGGAACATACAGGCCTATCGTTAGAAGCTGCATCAGGCCTACAGCTTTTAAGAAAGCTGAAAGAGATTGTGCATATACATTTCTTTGGTTCCACAGTTGCCCACTCTGGTTAAAATGGAAAACCTGCACAACTAGTTTGTGGAATGAGTGCATCCATCACAAGTCACATTCATTCTTTTACTCTGCCTTTAGCTTTCTCTATTCCAGCCAGAAATGATCTATGTTTGAGTCAACTTTGTAATCCCCTAACTGTAACCTCTCACAAAGATTGCACATTCATACAAGGTACAAGGGGGTAATGGACGATGGAGTGGGGTAGGGGAGATATTTCCCAAGAGCTGCACTATGAGGGTAGCAACAGCCACCATACTGGCTTCTTGTATCCCTGTGTCCCATCTCAAAGTACAGTCTGAAGGCACATAACAAAGCACCCTTGGGAAGTTAAGCATGTCAGGGTCACTCTGGACAGTGCTTGGGAACTGTCCTGAAGTACACCATCTTGAGTTCCATGGTGGAAGCCCGTGGGATATAAATGCCACAGAGGTAGAAACAGTTTGTTTCATGTTCTGTGATGGGTTGGTGCTATGTTTATGCATTTTGCAAGAAAATACTGTTAAACTTTGCAGATTTTACCTTTGTGAGGCAAAGGGACTAGGCAAGGACAACGTTTCAGTTTGCCATCCCCATACCTTTTTGCAGTGTAATTGTAAGGCAAATTACTCCAACCTGGAGCATTTTGCAGCAACATTAAGATCGTTCTCCGCCATATCTGAGGAATGTGTCTACATTACAGACTTTAACCAGTTTTAGCACTCATGACTTCTTCCACCCAGGTAACCCAAGGATGCGGAACAGATTATGCAATATTATTATAAAGGTATAATTTCAGTGATTCCATAGGAGAAACCATGACAGTTAAACATCTTAAAAAATCTGCTTAGAGTGTTTAGCATACATGTGTAGGAAGCATTTATTTTATCTTGCCAGGATAGGCTGCATTGTCCAGGGCTTTCATATTGTAGATTTTTTCTTGGAAATCTGGGATAAATAGCTTCTGTATGAAAAAGAGAGGAATTTGGAAATTGGGATTTTTGTGTTTTCTATGATTTGCTCACATTTGCTTTGGTTGTGTAAAATAGTCCTCTACATATGACACTGAATGGTGAGGTGATGGTGAAAGTACCAGAACATCAAAGCCTTCATCATCAAAAGCAGCAACTTTGAGGCAATCTGTTTTATGTCTTTAAACTGGAATTTGGGAACGGGTATCCTGGAGTCTCTTGAAGTGATTCTATTTAATCTTCGAAATACACTTATTAAGAGGGCTTTTTTTCTGGGAAAAGAGGTGGTGGAACTCAGTGGGTTGCCCTTGGAGAAAATGGTCACATGGCTGGTGGCCCCACCCCCTGATCTCCAGACAGAGGGGAGTTTAGATTGCCCTCCGCGCCACTCGGCGGCATGAAGGGAGATCTAAACTCCCCGCTGTCTGGAGATCAGGGGGCGGGGCCACCAGCCATGTGACCATTTTCAAGAGGTTCCGGAACTCCATTCCACCGCGTTCCTGCTGAAAAAAAGCCCTGCTTATTAACAAATTCAGCAATGCTTGTTTTGTTGAAATGCATTTAATAATATAACAACAACGGTTCATATGTATACCTCTCTTCTGTACAGGTTAATGCATCACCAATAGAGCAGTGAACAAAGTCAGTATTATAATGCCCACAATACAGCTGGGGCTGAAAGGAGTGGCTTACCCAAGGCCACCTGCTGAGCTCATGACAGTAGTGACATTCAAACCAGCCAAGTGCTGCATGGCAGCTCAATTACTTAACTGCTATGCTTTATGGAGAAAGTGTTGGGAAAGCACAAGAAATGTGGGGAATGTCAGAAAAGACTGTTGTGCCTGAGTAAATGGGTTAAATGGAAGTCATAGTCTGTGGTTCTTCCATTCAACAACACACATCGCATAAAAACCAGTCCCATGCTGAAATCAATGAGGTGTGCATCCACACAATGCCCTCAGCTAGGATTGAAGGTAAGCAGCTATAGGCTGATACCATTAAGAATGTGGCGGAAGGGGGAACTCCCACCTTCTGCTGCAAGTCCCCTGAGAGAGAACATACCAATAAGAAATAGAAACTACTTTTACCCCTGCCCTCAGCATCATTCTGTTGGTCAGTTAGACTAAGTCCTCTTAAAGTACAAAGCTTCACCATGTTGTGGACTGCAGAAAAACGATCATATCACTGAAGTGCTGGCAATGTCATCTATTGCAAAGTCTTGCATGTCTTAATTGGCATGCCCCCAATAACTCTTATTGACATTCCTCCTTGTTCTTTGTGTTGTGTGTTTGTGTGTGTTTTAAATTGAATCCCCGTATGTGCCCCAGAGGACGCTTCAATCTGAAAAAAAACAGCTATTAATGGTCCCTGGCCCCAGGGAGGCCCGCCTAGTATCGACTAGAGCCAGGGCCTTCTTGGTCCTGGCTCCAACCTGGTGGAACGCTTTGTCTCATGAGACCAGGGCCCGGCAGGGTCTGTTATCCTTCTGCTGGGCTTGTAAGACAGAGCTGTTCCACCAGGCGTATGGTTGATGGTGGGCAGGCCCCCCACTGGCTGAATTGAATAGAATGGGACCCTCCCTATCAGAGCACCTTCTTTTAAAAATATTTTTCAGTGACAGTTGGGTGTTGGACTGAGTCAAACTATTTTTGTGCTGCTCAATGTTTTAAAATATTTATATTTTATTCATTGTGATTTTAATTGTGGAATGTATTGCCTTCGACAATATAGTAAATTTTAAAGTTTATAAATGTAATCTGCCCTGAGCCTGCTGGTGCAGGGAAGGTGGAATAGAAATGGAAAATAAATAAATAAATTTAATTCAATTTTATAGTTTCTAAAGTTTAATTTTAAATTATTTAAAATGTTGTTTAATGTTTTAATGTTTGCCACCTTGGGGACCCTATTTGGGTAGAAAGGCAGCATATAACTGTTTTAAATAAATAAAATGAATGAATGAATATAGGTAGACGACACTGATGAATGGAGAGGGTTCAAACAAAGTTGTGTATTACTGTAATCCAGCAAGAGGATGATGCTCCAGAAACATGATGCAAAACCTGTTGTGAGCTTTATCCTGTGGGTGAGCTGGATGAAGAATGACACACGTACATCTCCTTTGTATTCAGCTATTCTTGTCTAAAGGTTTAGATGCGTGGGTGCTTTTGGTTATCTGTTAGGTTTAAAAGCAATAACAGATTAACTGGTATGATGAATCAATGCCTCCATTAATTGTAAATTAAAAGGTGCATTGAATTAGGAGTTGCCCTTAGTCTTTGGGCATTGCTGAAAACTTTCTATGCCCATCTGTTGACTTTTCAAAAAGATTGCCATGTAATATCCTGTGAATATGTGTATGTTATCAATGTGTGTGCAAGTTTACAAGAATGTGGCCATAGATATAAAATGTGTGTGCTTGTAAATAGGTGCACATGTGCAGCATATGCGTGTGAGAGAGTGAATTAGGCAACAGTACACTGTAGGGTGTGGTGATACTGCTGTTTATCCCCAATTTCCTTAGTAGCTGTCACTTGGCTCCCTGTCTACCTTTCCCTCTCAGTCTGCAAGAAAACTGATGACAGCATCACCACACCCCCTAGGTGCCTCATTAACTAAAATTATCCGAATGCTGTGTTGCCTTCTGGCTTTGGTTGAAAACAGTGTTGTCTACCCATTCCACTTGCCCAGAAAAGGCAATATCCTGTTTCTATGAGAAGGACTTAGTCTCCAGAAGAATGAAATCCAAGAAGAAGGCTCTCCCTGCATGAACCATCGGTATGTTACTGAGTAGCCATTTAAATATAATCCCAAATCCTAGATTTTTGAATCCTACTACAATTCTGGATTTATATCAAAATTGAGATGGGGTTTATAATAACAACAACAGCAGCAGCAGCAGCAACAACATCATAACTTGATTTATATGCCACCTTTCAGGACAACTTAATGCCCACCCAGAGCAGTTTACAAAGTGTGTTGTTATTTTCCTCATGACAATCACCCTGCGAGGTGAGTGGGGCTGAGAGAGCTCTGAGAGAGCTGTGACTGACCCAAGATCACCCAGCTGGCTTCAAGTGGAGGAGTGGGGAAATCAAACCGGGCTCTCCAGATTAGAGTCCTGCCACTCTTAACCACTATACAAAACTGTCTCTTATGATTCATGCCCCCCTCCCCACTGTGCACAGTTTTACTTTTGCACAAAGGTAAATATTCTCAATGGTTTCATGGCAGATGGTTGCTCATATCACAGAACACATGCAAGTTCTCCATAGTCTTGGAATTTGGGAATAGGTTACCAACACTTGAGTCCTCAGTAAGGTAATTTTTACACTAGAGACTTAATGGCATTATGCCTTCCTCCTTATAGATGGCAATGTATATAATATATACTTCAAATGGGAAGCACAGAATGAACATATAGTACTGTCTCATCTTACCATCTCCACAGATGGGCTAACTAGATTCTAAGCATATTTACCTCAGAATAATATATTCTCAATAGGGCTTGCTAGCTACAGTCTGTTATTTGGAGATTGCCTGTGAAATATCTGAGTCTGTGAGCTGGGGCCCCATACTTCTGTCCCGAAGTCTGGCCCAGATCGTAGTCATGTTTTTGAGTGAACTCTTCCCAGAACAGAAGACACTAGGTGATTGGATCTCGGGGCTTTGGCATGCAGAACATGTGCTCTACTACTAAACTATGGACTCAGTCCTGGAACCCCTGGAAGCAAGGAGTAACGTCACTTGCTACATACAGGAAGGCATGCAAAGCAGTCTTTGCACAGAGCATTTGGCAGAGGATAAATTGTTTCAGCAGAGAGCTGCTGAAGCATAGCAGTTAAGTGGCTGGGTTGCAAATGAGCATTCTGCTGATTCGACTCCCATGACTTTCATGAGATCAGCAAGTGGCCTTGGCTTGTCTGTTTATTTATTTATTTATTTATTTATTTATTTATTTATTTATTTATTTATTTATTTATTTATTTATTTATTTATTTATTTATAGTCCATCTTTCTCACTGAGACTCAAGGAGGATTACATAGTATGAGATTAGTAAAATCAGTATCAAGTACATTTCCATACAGTATCAAGGACATTTCTATAAATAATGCCATTGGGTAAATAGATACAAGTTTAAAAAGACATAACATTAGCAAGAATCCAATACAGACTAGAAGAAATACTGAAGCAGAACATGATCAATTCTAGAACTGACATTAGACAACATGAAGCACAGGTAGTACATAGGAGTACATATTTAAAGCAACAGAGATAATATGTAAGGCAACATAGTGGTGAAGTTTACAGACTATAACTCATTAGCAAAGCATCTGAGACCCCATCCCTACAATACAGCTCTCCCATTTGAGTAAAAAGCCTTTTTGAATAATTCGGCCACTAACCCACTCCTCCCAGCCCCAGCTCCCCAACTGTATTGTGGGGATAATAATAACAGTGATTTTGTTCACTGCTATGAGTGGGGCACTGATCTGTCCAGAAGGACAGTATGTAAGCACACCATTGTTGCTATTGTTATGTAAGCACACCATTGCTGCTATTGTTACTGTGGTTGTTTCACTCCTGTGTCTGTTTTAATTCTTGGGTATTTAAAATGTGCAACTTGTGTATTTTAATGTGTGTTAACTTTGTTAATTGGGCTGTTATAATTCATGTCCTTGCAACTTGTTTGCTTTGTTGTTCAAGGCCTTGAGTCTGGGGAGGTGATATACATACATTTAAACTGTGAGACAATGTTGTGTATCAGTAAGAGTGCCAGTCTATGGCTTGGGAGATTTGTGTTCAGTTCAGCACTCTGCCCTGACCTTCACTCAGAAACCCAGGGCTACACAACTCTGTCTCTCTCTGTCCTTCACTGTATTGCTAACGGGCAGAATGATGGGAGGGAGGGCCATGAGTGGCACCTGGAGCTTCTAGCAGAAAGGTCAGGATAAAATGAGGTTGGTGCAGATCGATGGTGCTTCCAGGCCACAAGTCCCTCAGCTGAGGCAGAGCTTGGCAAAAGAAATGCCCAGTTCCCCGAAAGGGACAGAATAGCTCCAAATTAATTTTGGGGGATCAAAAGGAGGCCAAGTCACACAATCAAACAAGCAAGTTAGGAATACAGGTTGCAGAAAAATGAACTTATGGGGAAGCAGTCACACAGTGAATTTGCCCACGAACTCATCTGGTGAAGCCCCAGCGCAAACCCTGCTGGTGAGGGACATGGCATGGCCAAAGTGGGCACTTGTGTTTGTAGTGAAGCTCTTGCTTTACCCCTACAACATGAGCAGCACAGGTCGCATTTCTCCAGCCATGTTCTCTTGAGAAAAGGAGTGGACCTCCTGAGAGGTGCACCACTGTGAGAAGTAATTCCTTAAAAACAGTATGTCACAGCCATGGCAGCAGCAACAATAACATCAACAAGTCACACATGTACACACATTTCATCATTGCACTCCATTTACAGAAGGTGTCAAGGGAATGGCTTTCTTACTCATCCTAGAGACAGACTGCTGGGGAAGAAAAGCCGATAAACGTGAATGGTGCAACTGATGGGTTGCTACGTAACAGACAGGGATACGGTGGTGCTCTCAAGTAATTTTTCTGTGTTACATGGATGTCTTCTCTACTATAGGTTTTGACAGATTTAATACAGGCCGAATCCACATTACCTTCGCGCGTCCCGGTGTTGCGCTAAATGTCCGCGAAACACCCGGAAGTATAGAGTCTTTCAAGCGCGATTTCAGAAATCGCGCTTGAAAGACGCTATACTTCCGGGTGTTTTGCGGACATTTAGCGCCGCGCGGAGGTAATGTGGATTCGGCGACAGTGCATAAAACAATTTCAAAAAGGCATTGCTAGTGGGATAGATGCAGCCCTGCAATTTTGCCGATGCTGAACCCCTTGTTTGTTCTAATGAAATCAGAATTGGATGAAGTTGCTCAGAGGCTTTCAAGCTTTGCCATCATTAAAAAAGGAACACAGTTTATTTATTTAATGCATTTACATCCTACCACATTTTCTTAAACTCCGCACTAGAGATGGGCATGAACAGCAATACGAACAAAAAAAAGCCACGAACAGCCCAATCTGCTGTTCATGAACAAGCTGTTCATGAAGCCCCATTCTAAACGAACAGGTGGTCGTTGCAAGCCTCGTTCGTTGCTGTTCGTCAAGCCAGACAGTCTGGCATCTGCAATCAATTCCCTTGGCAACTTAGGCAGGGATTGTCTGAACTCTGTCTGAACGCCTGCTGTTGCCCTGGAAACCCCAATCTAAGCCCAATTTAGCTTGATAGGCAGGTCTTCCTTTCAAGTGTGGAGCTCCAAATTTGTTACAAGGGAGCAAAGACCAGGGGGGAGGGGGGCTCCCAGCTCTGACTTTGCAGACAGTGGAGAGGGAGGGAGACAGTTGCTGTGGGCATTTTGATAGAGAGAGTGCATTGGAGCTTGAATTTTCTTTGTGTGTGGTGGGATAGGGATCTACCCCTTCAAGTTCCAGGGCTGCTGCCAGGCTCTGGGCCACGCTATTATTTATTATTGGTACCTTTCCTGGTGCCTGCTCAGGTCAGGTTTCTGGGACTGGTGCAGTAGGCATCTTGACCAAACTTGGATGATGGCTGGAGGAGAGCCTGTTGCCCCCACAAAAATCCAACCATGAACATGTTCGTGAACAGGGCCATGTTTGTGGTTGTTCGTGAGTCCCTGTTCGTGGATGGCAACGAAAAACGAACATCATGTTCGGTTTTTTTTCTGTTCATGCCCATCTCTACTCTGCACAGCTAACAATACAACTTTGCAAGAACACAAAAAGTCCTGGTATGTTCCATTAGCCATCATAAATTTGCAATGTGTTCGCTAGTGCCTCTTCCTTTTCTGAATCCAGCTTGAACCTCTGGCATTTCTTGTTCCATGTATGGTAAGAGTCTTTGCTGTAGAATTTTGAGCATCATTTTGCTTCCATAGGAAATTAACATGATAGTCCGATAGTTGCTGCACTCTTTGGTATCCTCTTTATTTGTAATTGGAATGTAGACTGAACATTTCCAGTCTGTAGGCCATTGTTTTATTTTTCATATTTGTTGACAGATTCTTGTTAAGATTTTGATGGACTCCATTTCTGTAGCTTGAAGTAGTTCCATTGGTATTGCATCTACTCAAGGTGCTTTGTTTCTCTCAATTGCTTTGAGTGCAGCTTTTACTTCACATTCCTGGATTTCTGGTTCTTCATCAAAAGATTCTTCATTAAACGTATCTGTCATTCTTCCATCTTGTTTGTATAGTTCTTCAGTGTATTGTTTCTATCTTTCCTTTATTTTATCCTGATAAGATACTGTATTTCCATGTTGATCTTTCAGCATTCCAAGCTGTGGCTTGAATTTCCCTTTGATTTCTTTGATGTTTTGGAACAGATCTCTTGTAAGAAACAGGCATATTATTAATCCATTACAGTTTTTTTGCCTACAACACTTCCCTCTTTATTATCAATCAGCTTGTGGTCTCAGTAATATCTTTTTTCTGTGTCTCTTCTTCTTGATATCTCAGAACCTTATTCTTAAAAATCAAAGCCACAAATTATTAATTCATTTTTCTTTGTCTCATTAATTCGTTTTCTTTATCTAGTCCGTAAAGGGTTTCCAATTTGCCATGAATATAGAGAGTGTTTTATCTCTAATTAACGCTGTAAGTTTGACCATCTCAGCTAAGTCCACCATCTTTCCAGTCCAATCTTCCAATACAGGTAGCTCCATGCACTTCCAATTTTGAGCATGTAAGAGCCATGACAACGTTACCATATATAAAATTAAAGTACCATGCTCTTTCCCCAATTTATTGTCCATAATTCCTAACAAATAAAACTCTGGTTTAAACTGTAAATTAACCTTTAAGATTCTCTACATTAACATATGTACTTGTAACCAAAAATTTTTTTGCTTTGCTGCAAGTCCTACAAAGATGACAAAATGTTCCTTCTTGTTGTTCACATTTCCAACATTTATTTGAGACACTTTTGTCCATTTTTGCAATTTTGTTTGGAGACATATACCACTGGTACATCATTTTGTAAAAATTCTCCTTGAGCATGGAATGCAAAGTAATTTGAGGCCCTTAACCCACATATTTTCCCACTGATCCATTTGTATATTATACCCAAAATTCTTTGCCAATTTTGTCATACATTCTTTGACAGATTCTTCCTCCATATCAAATTTCAACAACAGTTTATACATTTTCTTAATTATATGATCATCATTTGTACGTATATTTTTTTTCAAAATGTGTCCTCTTGCTGAAATCCTCATAGTTTTTTGTCCAATTTAAACCTTTCTAACAATTGCACATAAAGGAACCATTGACATTTGTAATGTTTAATAATTCTTCCCTTGTCTTCAGTTTACACTCACTCCTCTTCCGGATACACTACTAAGTCTCCATAAGTCAACCAGTCCTGTTTAGTTATCATTTCCTTTCTACAGAAGGCTTCTTGTGGTGAAATCCACAATGGCGTCTTCGGGGATAATCTTGGTTTATACTTATTCCGTATTCTCAGAATTGCTTGTCTTATATAGTGATTTTTGAAACCCACATTAACACTTACTTTGTCATACCATGAGTAGGCATGCCAACCAGATCGTAAGTCATGTCCTTCTAGTGTCAAGAGTCTAACATTTTTCAGAGTCATCCATTCCTTCATCCACATCAGAGATGTGGCTGCAAAGTACAGCTTTAAATCAGGTAGTCTAAGTCACCCCTTTCATTTGCATGTTGTAATATTTTGTATTTGACTCTTGGTTTTTTCCCTTGCCAAATAAATTTAGAAATGCCTCTTTGCCACTGTTTAAATGGTACATCTGATGTTAGGATCGGTATTGTCTGAAACAAGAACAACATTCTAGGAAGAACATTTGTTTTAAGAACTGATATCCTCCCCAACAGAAACAATTGTAATCTATCCCATCTCAGCATATCCTTTTTAATTTCTTTCCAAACTTTCTCATACTTATTTTGAAATAGCATAGATTTTTCCTCGTCAGTGTAATACTTAAATATTTTACCCTTTTTTCCACTTTAAACCCTGTTTTCTTTGATAGGTCTTCCTGTTCTTCTATATCCATATTTTTTGTTAACATCTTTGTTTTTTTGTGACCGTTGATTCCTGAAGAAGGTGGATGCATCTTAGTCTGGTGTCTCATAGTTACTCAAGGCAGAATGTTTGATCATTCTGCCTTGAGTAACTCTTCCAGGAGTTTAGACTCTTGACCAAGCCTGTGCTCCTGCCGGTGTTGTTCTCAGCTTCACTGACATACTCAAACCCCCTCACCACATTAAGGTGTGTATCCAAGAGGGAGTCCCTCTATTTCCCTGTAAATGAAATTGTTGCAAATTGTACTCAGAAATTAGCCCTTGAGGCCTAACAGCAATGAGCAATAAAGAATTGGAGTGGAATCATAAAAGACTGAATCAAAAAGCGTTTGAGGGTGCTAATAAACCTGGGAAATACCTGGCATGGCAATTGAAGAAGAAAAGGGAAAAGAAAATAATAAATAAAATCTGTGACGATAACAAAACGTATTTGGAGCAGACTACCATTAGTAGAGCCTTTTATAAATTCTACGCTAAGCTGTATAATAAAAAAGAAGTAAACAAAGAATCAATAGCGTCATATCTGGAGAAAACCAAACTTCCAGAAATCTCGGAAGCTTGGAGAAATAAGTTGAACAGTGAAGTAACTGACGAGGAAATAAGTAAGGCAATACAATCTGCAAATTTAGGAAAGGCGCCAGGGCCAGATGGACTTACGGCTAAATTTTATAAGACAATGGCTAATGAACTGGCACCATTCCTAAAAGAGGTGATGAATGGGGTTTTAAGGGATCAAAGGATCCCAGACACTTGGAGTGAAGCGAATATATCATTGATCCCAAAAGAGGGCCAAGACCTGACTAATGTGAAAAATTATAGACCTATATCGCTACTCAATAATGACTATAAAATTTTTGCGAAGATATTGGCGGAGAGATTGAAGGGGTGGCTCTCGGAAGTCATAGAGGAGGAACAAGCAGGCTTTTTGCCAGACAGACAAATAAGAGACAATTTAAGGACAGTGATTAATGCTATTGAATATTATGACAAGCGTTGTGACAAAGAGGTTGGTTTCTTCTTTGTAGACGCTGAAAAAGCGTTTGACAATTTAAACTGGGACTTTATGTTTGCCACTATGGAAAAGCTACAATTGGGAGAAAGATTCATCAGAGCAATTAAGGAAATTTACAGAGACCAGACTGCAGCAATAGTGGTGAATGATGAATTGACCAAGAAATTGACGATAAGTAAAGGAACAAGACAAGGTTGCCCGTTATCTCCATTGTTGTTCATTCTAGTATTGGAGATTCTGATGATACAAATACGTCAAGATGAGGAAATTCGTGGAATAAAAATAAAGGACTATTCATATAAGGTCAGAGCATTTGCGGATGACATAATGTTAATTGTAGAGGACCCATTGGAGAACATGCCAAGAGTGATAGATAAGATCAAGGAGTTTGGAGACTTGGCAGGTTTCTTCATTAACAAAAAGAAGTCAAAGATACTATGCAAAAACATGACTAAGCAGAAACAACAATTGTTAATGGAAACAACGGATTGTGAAGTAACAAGTAAAGTGAAATATTTGGGAGTCGAATTAACTGCAAAGAACATAGATCTATTCAAAAACAATTATGAAAAACTATGGACTCAGATAGAGAGAGACTTGATTAAATGGAATAGATTGAATTTGTCATGGTTGGGCAGGATTGCAGCAGTTAAGATGAATGTGTTACCAAGAGTAATGTTTTTGCTACAGACAATACCAATCATCAGAGACTCCAAACAATTTGAAAAATGGCAGAGGAAAATATCAGATTTTGTTTGGGCAGGCAAGAAGCCTCGAGTGAAAGTGAAAGTTTTACAAGATGCAAAGGAAAGAGGCGGAATGCAACTGCCCAACCTGAGACTTTATCATGATGCAATCTGCCTAGTTTGGTTGAAAGAATGGATGACATTAAAGAACAAGAAACTATTAGCCCTAGAGGGATATAAAAAAATATTTGGATGGCACGCATATTTATGGCATGACAAAGTAAAGGTCAACTCGATGTTCCTGCATCACTTTGTTCGGAGAAGTCTATACATAATCTGGAAGAAGTACAGAATTTATCTACAAGAAGGAACTCCTTTGTGGGTGGTTCCATATGAGGTGATAGACCCGAGAGCTGTTGACAATGAACAACAATGTTTAACGTACAAAGAAATAACTAAAACTGAAGCATCCAAACTCAGAATAAAGACACAAGAGGAACTATCACCTAACTACGACTGGTTCCAGTATAGACAGATCAGAGACTTATATAATTCGGACTCTGTAAAGGGAGGTATACGAATAGAGAATTCGGAACTAGAGCAGACCCTTCTTAAAGAAGATAAGAAAAGAATATCCAAGGTATACCAAGTACTGTTGAAGTGGTATACCGAGGATGAGATAGTCAAAACACAAATGGTGAAATGGGCTATAAACTTTAATAAAGAAATAACAATGGAGGCATGGGAATACTTGTGGAAAACTACAATGAAGACAACGACATGTACTAATATCAAAGAGAACATCTATAAAATGATCTATCGTTGGTACATGACACCAAAGAAGATTGCGCTAGGGAATTTGAATACTTCTAATAAATGCTGGAAATGTAAGAAGCATGAGGGCTCCCTCTATCATATGTGGTGGTCGTGTGAGGTAGCTAGGCAGTACTGGGGGGAAATAATAAGAGAAATGAGTGAAATTTTACAATTTCAAATTAATAAGAACCCAGAACTCCTGCTACTGAACTTGGGAATGGAGGGAATTCCAGCCCAATACAGGACGTTGATATTTTATATGACAGCAGCAGCTAGACTTTTGTATGCGCAAAAATGGAAAGTACAAGAAGTGCCAACTATTGAAGATTGGATTTACAAATTGCTGTATATGGCTGAAATGGATAAGATGACAAGAAAACTGAGAGATCTGGACTCAGGGCAGTTCAACACAGACTGGGAGAAGCTGAAACAATACCTGGAGAAGAAATGGGAGGTGGGAGAAAAACTGTGGCAGTTTGAGAACTACTGAAGCATTGAAGTAGAGGGGGGAGACTTTACCGGGGGGAGAAGAGATAAATGCGAATTAATAAGCAGTCAGATTAATAGATTGATATATATATAGATATATATAGGTTAACAAATAGAACATAGAGAAAATAATTAATTATAAGGACTAAATATAAGGATTGATTAACTAACAATATTTTCTTTCTTTCTGGTAAGTTTTGTACCAAACTGAATGTCTGAAGATATAGATGGGTCAAATTGATTGACTACGTGATGAGAGATATATAGAATTATTATAAAAAGATAGAATGAGTAATATATAGAGAATAAGTCAAATTGTTTGACATAAACGAATGTATGATCTATATGGTTTATGATATATAGAAATATTTGAAATTGAAAAATGGGATAAATTGTTTATCTAAGATGGAAACAAAGACTTACAGTTTGGGCATACAATGTTAAATAGTTAAAGATGTACTGCTTAGAATAATGGAGAATATATATTTGTTTTAGATAGAGGAAGCTAATAAAAGTAAGGGAAAGGGGACAAAGGGTTGGAAAGCTGTTGGAAGTCAACAAAAAGGGGGGGAAAGGGAGGGGGTTAGAGATGAAAAAATTGGGGAAAATTGAATGTAAATGTAAAAATAATGGATTCTAACCCAATAAAAATTTTTCAAAAAAAAAGAAATTAGCCCTTGAGGCTAACTATTAATCTCAGAGGCCAAGGAATTAAGTAATCCTGATTAGCCTGAATGCATTAGCCATGTTTTTGGTCACTTCATGACTTCTCAAGCTATATGCTGTCTGAAATTGCAGGAGGGAACCCATGTTTGATATTAAACATGAGCCCGCCTGGCAGAGAGGGCGGACTAAAAATCTAATATAATAAATAATAAATAAATAAAACTCAGAAATTGAGATCAGGCTGCAGTCAACAGAAAAACTGACTCACCCACATGGAAGTAGCCAGGTTCCTTTGGAGGCCTGGACACTCCCTTGACAATAGTTCTATTCTTTGGCTTCCTGAGGGCCCATCAAAATTCAGGCCATGTTTAAAGACCAAGGTTTGCTGGACAATTGAACTTCTAGGACTATCCAGGAATCTGCCTTACAATGCAGAATTTGTTGGAAACTTAATCACAAGTGAGGCCATTAGCCTTTGCTAATCAAGATTGTCACTCAGATAATTCAATCACAGACCCAGGAAGAGCCATCAAGCCACTACCTATCCTTTGTACAAGAGTCCTGAGCTGGCCAGCTCTCTCTCCAAGTTGACTTTCCCCATACTTTTCCCATACAGAACATGGTTAACCATGGCCGTTTCCAGACGGCCCCCCGCCTCGCGAAACGTCGCGCGTCGTTGCGCGTCGTTGCGCAGAAAACGCGAAATATCGCGTTTTCTCGCGCGAGTTTTGCGCGACGTCGCGCAAAACTCGCGCGAGAAAACGCGATATTTCGCGTTTTCTGCGCAACGATGCGCGACGACGCGCGACGTTTCGCGAGGCGGGGGGCCGTCTGGAAACGGCCCTGATCTGTATTTGGAATTCTTTCTATCTCCCACTCCTTTAAAATTCAAACCCTATTGTCTTAAAATTCCAGCCAAAAGAATGACTCAGTGTCAAGCTTTCACTTTCCTATCTCTGTCTTTCTACTGTTCTCTGGAAATTCACTCAATACATTCCCAGTTCTATGGTTTTCTCCCAATAATTCACCCAACTCTCAAGCCATTCCTTTATTCTCTGTTGCAATCTTTTGTGTTCTGAAAAGAAACCCATGTTATTCTATGCCCCCAAAATACTATAACTAGCTAGGCTTCAAAGCCAAACATTTGATCCTGATCCTAGTTTCAACTTGCTGCAACTCAAACTCTCAGTGCACTGGATCCCTCTTTCTTCCACCCTGATTCCTATGCAGACTAAGAAAGGTATATCTTTGATCATTATCTTAATCTATCTCTTCTTATCTTCCAACCCACAATGCACTACACAGAGAGCTGAAGAAAGCTGGCATTTGTTGCCTCTCTGCTAGTTAGGTCTCAAACCTGGAAGACCAGACACTCATTTCTCTCTGCCATATTCACCATTTCCTCCCACATTTATACTTCTAGCTTAAATGTAACTCCTGCTCCAAATTGGAGTAGCTCTGGTTGATTTCTAGCAATTGTTATGCCATTGTTAGTGTGGATAAGGAATGTGCTATTTGTCTATGCCTTGATTTTTAGTATTGCTAGTAAAAGTGGCCTTTTCTCAGTGCCCAGAGGAAGGCAAAAAACCTCCAGGATCTTGGACCAATTTGCCCTGGAGGAAAACTTCGTGACCCCAAAGGTGGCAATCAATGCTGCCCTGGATATGTGAGCAAAGCCATGAGTGAGAAAACAGCCAATACTTCTGCATCCCTGTTCCAAGGCCTTGCTGGAACCCTAAGGTGAGGCCTGCTGACTCTGTTGCTGTAGGAAACCATCTTGTATAGTCAGTGCTATGTGGAGGATATTTCTTCTTTCCAGCCAATAGCTGAGCGTGGACTTCAGAAGGTCCAGAGGACTTCAGATAGCAAAGAAAATCATCATCCTTGATGCCGATCCTCCCTCCATTTTCCACCTTGGTTGTGGCCAGCTCTGCCCACCTTGGCAGAAGCATTTGCTGGGTATTCAGAAAGTCCTGTCTTTAATCCCGAGTATCTCTAGTTAGAGGATCTTGAGTGGCAAGAGTTGGGAAAGATCGTTATCAGCCTAAGAAACTGGAGAGCTGTAACCCGTCAAAGCAGACAGTGCTGACCTTGATAGACCAATGGTCTGACCTCGTAGGGCAAACGAGACGTTACAGCATCCACAGGCCCAACCTGTGGACACCAACACCATTTTAGAGAAGAATTTGATCCTGTGGTGTGGTGGGACCAGGCAATCTTGTCTTCCTCTCCACACTTTTTCAAGTGTTGAAACAGGGGTTCTCTCCTTGCGGTATTTTTAAATGGGCAAATTCTTCTTTAAAATGGTGTTGGTGTCCACAGTTCCATCGGACCATTGTCATGCAGCTGCACATGAATTTTTTTGAACTATTGTATTAGAGGCATGAAGGATCATGAGAGGGGAGAAGAACTTGAACATTCCTCCTTCTCCAGGAATCTCTAAACTCTAAGGGGTTAAGCTTAAACATGATTTCCTCTTCACTACACTTACCATAAATAAAATAATGGAGAAGTTATGGTTGTTGTGGGTTTTCCGGGCTGTATTGCCGTGGTCTTGGCATTGTAGTTCCTGACGTTTCGCCAGCAGCTGTGGCTGGCATCTTCAGAGGTGTAGCACCAAAAGACAGAGATCTCTCAGTGTCACAGTGTGGAAAAGATGTTGGCAGGTCATTTGTATCTACTCAGGAGGGGTGGGGTTGAGCTGAGTCATCCTGTAAGAGTTTCCCAGGGTGTGGAATGCTAATGGCGGGAGGCTTCACTGTATCCTGAGGAGGTTCTTTTGCATATGGATTGGTGCTTGATGTGCTAATCTTCTCTGCAGGGCTATTGTCGAGTGTATGGTTCCGGTTTGTGGATGATACATTTATCATTTGGAGCCATGGGGAGGAAGAATTGATGGGGTTTTTGAATCATCTCAACAACATCCACCGGAACATACAATTCACAAAATGAAATTGAGGGAAAACTCCCATTTCTGGATACCTTGGTCATCCGCAAAGCAAACTTTCAGTTAGGTCACAAGGTCTACAGGAAACCCAACTCACACTGATCGGTAGTTACACAAAAACTCCAATCACCACCCCCGACAGAAAAGAGGCATAATGAAAACATTAGTGGATCGTGCAAGATGGATATGTGAGCCGCACTTTCTCAATGAGGAAATTAATCATCTAAACCACGCACTTCAGGCAAATGGCTACTCCAGAAATGAAATCCGAAGAGCAATCAAACCCAGGATGAATCAAACAACCAAGGAAAAACAGTCTCCTACAGGAAAAGTGTTTTTGCCATATATCAAAGGAATTACTGATCAGATGGGAAAGCTTATGAAAAAGCATAACCTTCAAGCAGTATTCAGACCCACCCGAAAAATACAACAGATGCTACGATCAGCAAAAGACAGTAGAGACCCCCTCACCTCTGCAGGAGTATACCGTATACCCTGCAGCTGCGGACAAGTTTACATCGGGACCACAAAGCGTAGCATCCAGACAAGAATAAAAGAACATGAAAGAAACTGCAGACTTGGACAACCTGAAAAATCAGCAGTGGCTGAACATAGCCTAACTCAAACAGGGCACAGTATCTTATTCCAGGACACCAAAATACTGGACAACACTTCCAACTACTTTGTCAGACTGCACAGGGAAGCCATTGAAATTCACAAGCATAAGCAAAACTTCAACAGGAAAGAAGAAACCTTAAGAATGAACAGAGCATGGTTTCCAGTTCTGAAAAACACCAGGCTAACAAAACACTCTATACTCGACAATAGCCCTGCAGAGAAGATTAGCACATCAAGCACCAATCCATATGCAAAAGAACGTCCTCAGGATACAGTGAAGCCTCCCACCATTAGCATTCCACACCCTGGGAAACTCTTACAGGATGACTCAGCTCAACCCCACCCCTCCTGAGTAGATACAAATGACCTGCCAACATCTTTTCCACACTGTGACACTGAGAGATCTCTGTCTTTTGGTGCTACACCTCTGAAGATGCCAGCCACAGCTGCTGGCGAAACGTCAGGAACTACAATGCCAAGACCACGGCAATACAGCCCGGAAAACCCACAACAACCATCGTTCTCCGGCCGTGAAAGCCTTCGACAATACAATGGAGAAGTTAATTTTTTCTTCCCTGCTGGAGCATGTTTGGTCCACATCAGACTATACAGGAGGTTTTATTTTCTTCTTGAGGGGAGTAGTTTAAAAAAATCATATTTTTCTACATACATGGGGAGTCCCCTGAGTCCGTGGGGATCCTTCCTTTACCAGTGGGTAACCTGGTTTTGGTTTTTCATTATCATAACGAGAGCTATCCACTTTATTGTTAGAAATGGTAACAGTCTTGAAGACTGCAAGGAGTTACAATTAAGAAATTTGTGCTCTCCCCCAAATACTTCCCCCTGATTTTCTAAAGGCTTGAGAAGGCTGATTTCTTTCCCAGCCCTTCCCCCTTAAACTGGCACTCATGTGGTCTCAACATTCTGTCCCTTCCAAGGCATATTCAATCCTTTTCAGGCTGTTTTTCTGGTTAATTTACAAACCCAAAGGTGTAGAGATCCCTGCCTTGTGTGTGGGTGGCATGGCTTTGCAGCTTTTGTTATGCATGCGGGGCCAACCAGTTACAATTAGATATAGTGATAAACTACTTATCTCTCAACTGTCTTTCTCCCTCTGGGAGAAGTAACAAAATCAAAGTACCTGCACCGTTAACATTCCTGAAAATCAATCTTGTGCTCGGTTTTGTAAGAAAGCTGGCTTGATTTTATGGGTCCTATACAGAGTTTTCAAATATGATCTTTCCCTCTCAGCCATTTATTAGTTGCAAAGTAAGCACCAAAATTGATACCATCTTTACAGAACAGATGGACTAGGGTGCTTTTTAACTGGAGGAATTCCCTTTTAAAGTGACAAAGGAAGACACAAATAGAGAAATAATAACTGAGTTGAAAAGGGCAGCTAGCCAGGAAAAGTGCTTTTGTTTGCATTAAAGGTATCTTAACTTATTACGATATTCATCTAAGATATTATGTATTTGGGGACTTCCCACTTCTAGAAACAGAGTAATGTTATGCTCTTAACCTCACATCAGGGTTTTTTTTCCATTATGAGTTCATTGCTTCCTTAAACTGACCAGTTTCCAACCGCCTGCAAAGTCTACAATTTCTTCAGCTTACCTTTCCACCAATCAATCTTGCAATTTGTTTGGCTTTTTAAAAGGAGCGCTACTGCTTTTTTAAAATCATTTCTCATATATTCCTGAAAATTTCTCATCCATTTCAGCTGCATCACCATTCAGCATTAAACCACCTTGAAGGTGTGTTGTCTATCCAATGTTTTTTTTAAAATAAACTTTATTTTTCAATTTTCATTTTTTTAAAGAGAAACAACAACAACAACAACAACAACAACAGGTTTACAGATACAACTATAGCATGAGAAAAACAACACTGCAGATGCAAAGTTAAACTCCAGAGAGCCGTAAAATTCCAGGTTAATTGAAGAATGTCAGTTAACCACCTGTAGAACATGGATTTAGCTCATAAAGTGGACAAGACTGTAATTAGCATAGTATCTGAAATACGGGTTTGGTCTACCATAGCACATAGGTAAGATAGGGAAGCCATAGGGTGTAAAAGTAGATTGAAAGTTTGGGTTATCTAGAGAGCGAAGGTGGTCAGTCAGCTTTTCCATTAGGAAAATTTCCCACAATTTATTGAACCACATAGATACTGGGGGCAGGGAAGCCCTTCTCCACGCAGAGGCTATGACTAATTTGGCAGCCGCCAAGAGGTACATGGTTAAGTCTTTTCTAAGCTTTGGGATGCTATCATCCTCCCAAAGCCCCAACAGTATTAATTCTGGCTGCATAGGGATAGTGTAACCAACAATTCTCTCAACATGGAGAAGGACCCTCTCCCAAAATATTTGGATAGCCGGGCAGGTCCATCAGCAATGTATATAGCTTCCCAACTGGCCACATTTCTTCCAGCACAGTGGGCTATAGCTTTGCTTCATTTTACATAGTTGGCTGGGGAACATATACCACCTGGCCAGGATTTTGAAAGAGTCTATCCAATGTTAATGAGAAACTTGGAAAGCTCAGCTGCAGTTTTGAAACCTCAATGGCAGCAAAAGGAAGCACATCTTTACTCAATAAGTAATTGAATTATGGGATTCACTGCTACTGAATGTAGCATTGGTCATAAACACAGATGGCGTTAAAATGGGATCATACAGATTAATGGAGGACAGATCCACCAATGGCTACTAGATATGAGGACTAAAGAAAACCTCCATAGTCAGAAGTAGCAAAATCTGAATATCAGTGGGGAAGCCTTGGTCTCTATGCCTATTTGTTGGCCCTCTAGGGCAACTGGTTGGCCGCTGTGTGAAAGAGGATGGTGGACTTGGTGGACCACTGGTCTGATCCAGCAGGGCTTTTTAATGTGATGTTCTTCTCCTGAGAAGACCCAACCTGCTCCCATGACATCCTGCTTCTACTTCCTTATCCTTCAGCCCCACTGATTGGGGCTGGTTGTTAGCACTATAGAAGAGTTTCACTTCTCACTGAGGCAATGATGAGTGCACCACAGTAGAATAATCACAAGTTATATCACAATGGCAGCATCTTCACTGAGTAAGGTGGAAGCATCCACAAGCAAGATGTAGTTGGCTTATTTCTATTGCAGTCTATAACAAAGCTTGTGTGATACAGTGCTTAATGTGTTGGACTGAGATCTAGGAAACCCTGGTTTAAATCTCCCCTCTGATGCAAAACACTGGGTAATCTTGGGCTAGTCATTTTCTCTCAACCTCATCTACCTTTCAGGGTTGTTGTGAGGATAAAATGAGGAAGGAAGACCCATGTTCACTGCTCAGAGCTTCATGGAGGAGAGAGAGATGCACTGCAAACATATAAATTTTATTTTAATCCTGGGAATTGTAGCACAATGACCAAGGGTATGGGAGGCTCTGCTTAGAAAAGGCTGCTGCAAGAGGCTCATTCCAGTTACTTCTTAGTGGGGATGCTTCCTGCTACTTCCCTCCAGGCTTACCAACTAGCTACCATTAGGAATGAATTGTCCGTTCCCTTTCCCAGGATTCAACCAATCCCCTCTATTTTCTGCTAGGGGTAAGAAGGCTAGCCATTTCACCTCCACGCAGATGTAGCATGTCCTTGTTCAGCACTGAGCATTTCTCTTGAGGTTCCTGAAAAGGCTATAACAACCAGAGGCAACATCTGGGAGCCCATGGCAGAAATCCTCACTGCTACTGACAATCACCCACTGAGGAGCAACTTGACCTTCATTCAGTATTAAGTCTCTCTCTCTTTCTCGCTCATGGACATGTGTGCCTAGTCTGTTCCAAGGCAGTCAGTGTGTGAGTTGCAGCACTTAATTCAAATAATCACAGATACTGGAGTAGGAAGAGGCTCATACATGGCAATTCAGTTTCCAGATTGACAGAATATTAGCATCTGTTACTACAATTGTAGCTAGTGAATGAATAGAAGAACATTGGGAGGAAGTGACTATAGTGTGTTTTGAGACTCGTGCAATCTTGAAGGAACAGGACACTTTTCCAGCATCAATGAGATCTGGGGGAATTTGGGTTTCAGTCTTTGCAGCTGACCTGTGGGGAGATTTACAGTATCATCCTAATAGGTCCTCTCAGAGGCCATTTTTAGCTTTTGATGTCCCTAACCATAATTCCAGAGGAGTTAGCCATGTTAGTCTGTAGTAGCAAACTAGAAAAGAGTCTAGTAGCACCTTTAAGACTAAAAGTTGGTTAGTCTTAAAGGTGCTACTGGACTCTTTTCTATTTTCCTAACCATAGTAAAATTAAAAAATGGTAACACATGATGCACATAAAACACTGCAAAATTTACCAAATACTAAAAAATTAACAAGTGTCTAAATCTGAAGCCTCTTTTTAAGGGTGGAAGTAGATGTGACAAATTACAGGAGTTTGTGCAAGCATTCTTACTTACATGAGTTTTTCCATTAGTTGTCTGTGCAGTCGCTCACACAGCCACACACCTCTTGATCCTGTGGATGGACTTGCACAGGTTTTGTCCCAGTTCCTCTAAGACTGGAGGATTGCATCCCACATTGCATCTCATCTTTGCACATGTACAAGGGGAGGAGGAATGCAGCTCGTTTCCTTGTTGCCAGCCACTGTCACCCGTGCTTAATCCTCTAAGCACAGCCACACCAGAGCTGTTTTGCAGAAGGGCAATGTGATGGATGAAATGGCTGGGCACCAGTGCTCACAGCTCCCCACTTGCTCACTCACTTGTTAGTTTCCCCACTAACACAACCTGCAGCTGATGGCATGACAAAGGAACACACACATGGGTTTATGAGGGGTGGAGATTTTTTTTACATAGCTAGAAATTTGAGAGTGCTTGCAACAATTATGGGTGGAATGGTATAAAAAATAGGGAAAGGACTAGAGATGGGCATGAAATGGGAAAAAACGAACCCTGAGTTTCGTGGTTTGTCGCGTTCCATGAACCATGAACCATGAACTTTCATGAAATTGTCCCGTTTCATGAAACGATTCATTAGGTTCATGATTCGTCAGATCCCGAGGCCTTACAACGGCCCCCTTCATACCCAAAGATGTCAAGCTAGGCCCCAGAGCCAGGCAATGCCCTGAGACTGGGGTGGGGTAAGGTGGGGTGGAGGAAAAAAGGCACCCTCATCCAACAACCTTCTCAGCAAGGACAAGAGCAGAAAATAAGAAAGAGGCTTTTTGGTCTCTTTTGAAGCAGCAGCAAATTGAGCCAAAAGCTCCCAAATCCACTCTCACTCCAAATCCCAGTCACAGCTCCTCCCTTTCCCTCTGTCTACTGGAACTGAAAGCAAGAGGCACAGAACTGTGCCTTATATAAGAAATGCTCATATAGAGCAGAACAGGAGCTCTCTGGTTGGCAGACAGATCTGCCTAACAGGGTTTGTAGGGATAAGATTGGTGTTCCCATGGCTACAGAAGGCCCATTTCCACCCTTTGCTCTCATAGAGCAGAATGGGAGATCTCAGTTGGCAGGGAGAGCTGTCTATCAAGGTTATATGGGCTAAGATTGGGGTTTACATGGCAACAAAAGGTCTGCAAACACTCTGGGCCTATGTTGCCTATGGACTCAATGGATTGATGCCAGCCTGTCTGGCATCATGAAGCATTCACGAATCAAACGAATCGGCCCCAAAAGTCATGGATTTCATGACAAACCCCATGAAACGTGTTTTCGCGAAACACGAATTGGCCCGATTCATCATGAAATTTGATTCATGTTGTGATTCGTGCCTATGTCTAGAAAGGACTGCTGTAACACATAATTCAAACATGTGCTCATGTCTTTAAAAAAAGGGTATGTAAAATGCTTTATCAGGGATTGTTTAACACTCTGAAGGGGGAAAGGGAAGAAGCACCTCTGTTGCCATGATTTCAACTGAGTAACTCAACTTTTACAAAAAGCATCCCTTCAAACAAAGACTTAAAACCAGGCAGCATCATGAAATCTCAGATCACACTCTCCATTTTATCCCAGCAACAACAAAGCAAGGTATAATGGATGAAAATGTGGGAGACAATCAAGCAAGCTATTCCATGGATTTAAAAAATCATGAAAAAGAAAGTTCACGTTAGAAAACAAAATGGAAATGGTTTGTGGCCACTACGACTTTTAACAGACCCGAGAGGGTAAACTAGAGAAGTGATGAAAAAACAGGTGAATTGGAGCAATTGCACCACCCCCTTCCTGACAAGAATGACACAAATGTCATGGGAGAGAAAGGTGTAAATATAGAACAAAACTGATGCTTTGCACTAAGGACTATGACAGTGAGCCTGAACACTTATGAACACAGCCACACACACACAGATTCCGTGCAATTAGTGAACATGATTGCTGATTGGGGGACGGAAAGCACATGAATGTAAGACCGCACATAACTCTGCACACTTCCACAAACTCGTGTTAAGTTGTCTCATGTAGTTCCTCTAAGTCTGTTGAAGTCAGTGGACTTAGGGCCAAAATACACAATATATATGACGTGAGTTGGGACATGGGTGACCAACATGGACATGTGGATCCCAAGGAAGGGGCAAGCAGTCCTCCTGCAGCTGCTTCTGGAGGTGAAAATGAAACAGGAGAGAAGCCTGATGATCCTCCCTGCAGTGTTTATGCCCATGCAGAGCAACTCAATGCTTTCAAGGTGAATTACACACTACGGATCACCTGTGTCCAACTTGTGTCACATGTATCATGTCTTTTGGCCCAGAAGGTTGTACTTCTGCATAAGAGGGCACTGTTAGGGCCTAAATCATAGGTTAACAGTGCTATCCTAATCAGACTTACAATGAATTGAAAATATAGCACATAGGATTGCACTGTATATCACATACGTCATTCAAGAACTGAAATGGCATGTTCCTATACATATTTTCTATGGACTGGAGCCTATGATTGCAGGCTACTTGCTGCAGAGCTTCCTCTGGCCCAGAGTTTCCCACCTACATAAGCGGTTGTCTACTAGTGGATCATGCCTCTTCTGCTGGCTAAAGGTTTCCTGCACTACCGTTAGTGGGACAGTGTCATAGGATCCAGCCCCATGACTTATGCATGTAACATACATACATGTCATGTTTACTGCTAATTCATTGCAAAAAAGTAAAACTTACCTCGCTGTTGGGCTAGATGCAGAAGATGATTCACAATTATGGCAGAAGCATGGTATTCCTTTCTCATACCACTCAGGAATAAAAAATTACTTTATTTATGATCCACCTTTCTCACTGAGACTCAGAGCAGATGGAGGGGCAACATTGGGTTAAAGTTCTGAATCTGAAAAGGACTTTATCAATGTTGCAGATTTTGAGGTTTTTTGTAATTCAGTTTTGAAATTCAAAAGGATAGTTGCAATAGCATCTAGAATTGCTGATGTTAAAAAAACTAAACTAGGAAAATACAAATTCAAAGCAAATTCTAACTAAAATTGTCATGAGAACTTCTTGGCCCAAATTGATTTTGGCTGTAGTCATCAGGCACACCTCCAATGGTATCATGTTGGTACAGAATTCTTTCCTATCTATTTTTCCTCTATTTTTTACAAGCATTCTGATCTGTATTTCTCAAGCTTCTGGCTGCAGAGCACCCTTGGAGGCATATGTGACTGTCATACTATCAAAGTTGTAGTATATGGAACAGTTCTGGATCTTTAAGGCTTTCTTTCTCTGCCTAGCAATTGTAGTTTGTGTGACTGCAGTTAGTAGTGAGCTCCAGTCCTAGTTGTTTGTAAGTAGTTGTTCTGTACTTATTCTTGTAAACTCATCTTTTGGTGTCTAGTAAAGTTAGCTGAGACCTCGTGTGGTCTTTCTGTGAAGCCAATACTTAACAGAAAGTTTAGTTTTACTGTGTGCAACAGTTAGAATGTTCTGCATTCAGAGGAGCCATCCCCAATATTTCTGCAAGATTCACTGTTCTGAGCATGCCTGGAGGGAGGCAAATCCAGACTCATGCGAATGACTCATGCAGATCTGCAACAGGTAGCCTCTTGTGAGGACCACTAATTCTGCTGCATCTTTGAATCAGGAGTGACTGAATGTCCCAGTCACATGGAGCAAAGTCGTACTCTTATCAGAAGCTGTTTTCATGAAGTCATGGCCAGAGGAGTGAGTAATGCAGTCAGGCAGAGTGGGCACCTATTTTACTGGGTATTTTGTCTGGGCCATGGGTTGATGGTAGCGCACATGCTTTGCATGCAGAAAGTCCCATGTTCAGTATCTGGTATCTTCCATTAGTACCTCTTAGGAAAGACTTTTTTTCCTCTGAAGAACTACTTACTGCTTGTCAGACTAGACAATACTGAGTTAGAAGGAGTAATGGCCCTGTCACTCATTACAAGGCAGCTTCATAAGTCCATATATGTTAGGATTGCCAGGTCCCTATACTCTCCCAGTGGGAGAGGGGAACCTGGCACTTACTGGGTGTTCTTTTCCAGTAAGTGACATCATCACACCAGCAGCGGGCATGCTTCCACAGTTTGTGCGGGGCCAATTCAACCCAGTGGGGACAAAAAATTGGCCCCTGTGAAGCATGGGATCATGTCCATTGCTGGCTGCGCCCGCTGGAGAACGTGCCTGCTGCACACTTTCCCAGGAGGTTCATTGCTTTCCAGGCCTGTTTCCTATGCCTTTCCCTCCCCCCATTGCCAGCCCGATACGCATTTCTTGTAGTGCACGGTTTGAGAATGACAGAAGTCGATAGATCAATATCCAGATTTCTCAGCCCAGTAACTGTGAAGCTTCTTGACAGCCCTCCAGACCATTTTAAAAAGAAGTTGCAATATTTTTTACAGAGCAGGAAACACATTTCCACAGTCTCAGGAGCTCTTCAAAGCCAACAAGGGTATATATAAACATCCATTTCTGACCACCAACAATCAAAGACCCAAAACATATCTGGAAGCCAATAATTCTTAGCTCTGTGAATACATCAAAAATCATGTAACCCCCACCCCTCCTCCATGCTCTAAAATCTAAAGACTGCCTGAAACTCAGCATGGTACTAGATATTTATTTAACTGCCTCAGCAGCTAGTGAAATGTATAATGTTAACACCCATGTTGAAACCCTCAGACGCCAAGCATTGCACAGTACCTAACACAGAGCAGAGTGACGCTTATGAAGGAGTTACAGGCTGGCTGAGAACAAAAACAAGTCTTTCTCTGTGATTCAGGGCCTTGGCCAAGCGGCCCTCAATCCCTCCATGCATCTGCAGAGGCAAAGAGCACAGTTCACTCCTTTATGAGCATCCCAGACTAAACACTCCCACTGGCCTCTATGGATGTAACTCAACCTCTCAAAACTCAATGGGTGACTGGCTACATTTTGTCTCCGGAAAATTCGTGGAGCCAGGAAAAGGGGGAGCTGGGAATGTGGCTGCCAGAGAGGAGCCAGTGGGTAGGGGCTGATTCCAGCAATTACTCAGTTAGTAGATCATGGGCTACACAGCAGTGAGTGTTGGGGATGTTTGGAGCTGGTTTCAGGGCCTCTGATCCTAAAGAGGTGGCTAAGCTTGCAGGCCAAGCCAGAAACCCCTGTGGACGTAACAGCTTGTACTTTGTTGGCTGGCATAAGGAACTGGAGCCTCACTGAGTATTCTCACACTGAACCAATTTCATAGGTACTGGACTGGAATTCTCACTAGGTGGACCAGTTTTTCATATAGATTGCGTTTGCTGGAGCTTACCTGCCAGCTGTACCAGTTTAGCTGGCATAAAGCTGTCTGTGTTGCACTTCATATATTTATTGGATCTTGTAGCTTTGTAAGGATATCCTGAATTTTGAAATTTTGGAGTGCTTTTGAAAGAAAAATGAGGCAATAGATACGTATAAACTGAAATTATCTCTACACAAGACATCTTAGGCCATTTCCACACGCCCTTAAAGGGATGACCCACTCACCAAACACTGGCGGCTTTTCCTCATGAATCCAGATGTCTCCATTTGCAAAAGGGATGCGGGCCATTTGGCTTCAATTTTTTTGGCGCCTTTTTTGGGAACGCACTTTCCATAGTCCCAGAAAAGGTGCCACAGAGGCAAGGGAGAAACCCAAATGCCCCACAATTGCCTTTTGTCCCGCTTCCAAGCAACAGCACAGCTCAGAATGCCCAAGCCTGCAGCCCTCCAAAACAGCCAATAGTGGCTCTCCCAAACACTGCACAAACCCCAGCTATATTGCTGTGGCCTCATGCAAGGGGGAATTTAGGTGACAGAAATCCCACTGCAAGGGCTCATAGCATGGCAAGGGGGCATTGAACACACACAGTTAATGGAGAGAACCTGTATAGGTATGCCAACTCTGGACTCAGGCATCAAAGGGGAGATCACCCTCCCCTAACATGAGGTACAAGCACAGTCCACACCACACAAGTAAAGGCAAGAGAGAGTCCCTGTCCCATAAGGGGACTGCTGCAACTGTTCCCCCTGCCCACCTTACTATGGTCGTCGTCACACGGCCATAAATTTAGCGCCAAACTAGCGCCATCTCCCGCTGAATTTTCACCTTATTTCGGCTCTCTTGCAATTTCGCCATTCTCCCCAATTCACGCTTTGTGACTCTTTATGTCGTCTTTATCCACTTCCATGTGAATGCCCTGGATAGACTATGTATGCTTTGCAACACCAAAACGCTCACTCTTCCTGATCATCTGTCTCACATAACACTGATTCTCCTGCCCTACACTCCCACAAGCCCCAGTGTGACCCGCAATTAAGCCTCAAAGTAATTTTTTTTAAACGTCAGCCTTATAGCACTATAACGCTATAGCACTATAGCACTATTCTGCCATGGGTGGGAAACCTCTGCTACCTATCACGGGCCGTCGTCACACGGGCTTTTATTTAGCGCTAAAATGGCGCTATTTCCCGGCAAACACCCACCTTATTCCAACACTGTAGCGATTTTCTCTCTTCTGCTTTGTGCTTGATAGTCGCGCTGTTTTGTGCCTCAGTGTGAATGCCTCACATCGATGTATTTCGCCTCGCAACGTCCTATGCCCTCCCTTCAATCCCAGAATCCATTTCTTCCTGCGACTCCCCTTTTTTTATTTTATTATGTCCTTATAACGCCATAACGACATAACACAATGCAAACTTTCTGCTGAAGTAAAAATGACTCAATCGCCATGGCAGAGTCTTCAGCGATAGGGATCACGTCAGACAGGGAGTTTTCTGTGGGCAAAGGGCTATTTATATAATTTCAAAGTTGGAAAAACAAAAGGGTCGTAATGTTTTGCTCTAATGGAATGTTTATATGCTGTTATTCCGTTATAGCGGAATTAAACGCCAGAATAATAAAAAAAAAGGGGGGAGGAGCTGCTTCTGCGCGGTTAGAGAGAACAGAACAGAGTGCTTCGATGTGGACAGCTGGTGGCGCGAAGAGCCGTTAGGTGACCCAAAGAAACGTTACTGTGCCGATAACAGGTAGGACGCTATATGCTGTAAATTTAACAGAAGAGATGCCCGTGTGACGACGGCCATGGTTGGCTTTTGGGTTGGCCCAGCACAACATTATAATAGAAGAGTGATATAACGCAAATATGCGAAAAAATTTTTTTTAAAAAGGGGGTGGGATTTTTAGGGCCCCATTTCTGGAGGCACTTTGACTGACTGTCAAATTGCGCTTTTCCCTTTTAATGTGACTGACTGGAAGCGCAAGCAGTCATCAAAAGATGGGAGAATCCGTTCTAATAACGATAACAAAAGAAACGATTTCTAGTGCAAAACTGACGAAATAAGGGTCCATGTGACGACGGCCTATCTCTGTTATTGCTGCAACAAACTCCCTCCTCCAGCACAAAAATTGCTAGCATCACTCTTATGTTACCTTGAATGGTCTCCTTGCAAGTAAATAGAGTGGGGGAATTAGCAAGCAAGGAAGACAGCTATGTGAGAGTTCGGTAACCATGGGATCTTTCTCACCAATAATTTATGGAGTCCTTTCCCAAAGATACAGACACACGAAGCCGGTGTTCTTAATGAAAGGATAATTGTTTTATTTGAGGGGCAAATGCATACACACAAGATTGCACACAAACACACAAGGGGCCTAGGAAAAGCAGTGGTGAAGGTGGAATAGATTTGAGGGATTGCAAGGTGATAATTACCTATCTGGAGAGCAGAGAAGTCTGCAGAGGGAGAGCTTCAAACGCCAGTGTTCTCAGCCAGGAAAGCAAGAAGCTAGGAGTAACTTCAGGGGATCAGCACTTCGGATCCAATAAGTGTGCACGGAGAGAGAGAGGCTTAGGGAAGCAACCCTAAGGGAGCAGCCAGGAAGCATGCACAATTTGAATGGGCCAAGGCACTACTCTTTATAGGGTAAAACATGCCCCTGAGGTGGGATGGGATGTTAGAACAAAAACTCCAACGGCCAGTTCCTAGGACCAACAAAAGGTTTGATTACCTTGATTGGTAGCTGCTGGGGCATGTGAAAGAGAATGCAAAATTTGTTCTAGCGCTGCACAAAAAGGGCAGTTTGTTAATGAAGTCCACTGGAGCTAAGTTGATAAATTTTGTTGGGGTATGTACCTTCCCAGGAACAAATTGTAAATACTTATGAATGCCATTTGATTAGCTCCTCAATCAAGGACAAGAGATCTCATCACAGAAGGAGGGAAAGGAATGTGTTAAGTGGGGATGACTCTGCAAGGCTTTTGTTGCACTGGATTCCTTAGGGGCTGGGGAGACTGCAAAACTAATAACTGTGAATCTCTCCGCATTCCTATGCAACATTCTATTCATGCCTGGGTCTCCCGGGTGGGAGTTAGCAACTGTTAGCTGGCAGTCCTCTGGCTCCAATACAAGCTGCCATTTTAAATCCAGAGGCCTGGTGCCATTTAATATCATACGCAGGCATGTCAAAATGGCTATTAAAGATGGTGGAGGCCAGACTGACTGCTTACACTTAAAAGGACTGTGTGGAGAAGACCTTTCCAGCTGACTTTCTAACCTAGCAAATGCTTGTCTTATATACAGAAATACTGTATATAAGACAAGAAATTATACAGAAATACCCTGTATCTACCAGCTACATTTTTTTCTACCTGGAGAAACACAAGGAGCTTTCTGGAGACTGGGAAAGACTTCTTACAGGCCACAGATAAGGCCTGCTACCCCCTAAACCCAATTGTCCTTTGTAGCAATAGCAGATGGAAAGTCTTGCATAATAACTTCAGAGCTGTCTATTTTTTCCTGGCTGGGTTTCTGTGTGTGTGAGAGAGTCATATTCCATTCACGGACCAAAGTTCTGACTTCTTGCCAGAATATTTAAAGCTCAGGAAAATACTACACGGCTAATTTAAAGTGTTCAGGTAAATCTCAAGGTCATGGTGTGTGTGTGTGGGGGGGGGCTGCCACTGATTCCCCTTGAATAGTCTGAGAAAGAAAAACTAATCACTGATTGACTTTGGTGCAGTTGCCTTAGTATGTGGTGAACCAGATGAGGGACTTCTGTTCTAAATCCTTTTTCCTCCAGATGTATTACTGTCCCAGCCCATAAGTCAACTATTGCACCTGAGAGAGTCTTCTGCAACCCTTCACAGAACCAATCACCACCTAATTAGACTGCTGACACAGAGGCTCAAATCCTACTTGGCCATGAAACTCATGTGGTCTTGTTATTACTGGTTAAAACTGTTGTGAAGATAAAATGGAGCCTTAAGTTCCTTGAAGGAACTATAGATTAAAAATCTGATGAAGAGTTCAGATCAGCATGCAAAACAAGCTGCACAGCCAGCTCTGAACCTAAGTATTTGTAAATCTGGTAGAATGGAGAAGAGGAATTGACCCCAGAGTTTCCATTGTTAACTTGGAGGAGACTCGCCCCTTGGGAGCCAGTTGTCATCTTTGTTGTCATCACTACCAGGGCTTTAATTATTTATAATGTTCTTTCCTGTTGGAAATGTTTTGTATCTAAATGGTTTGAATTTTATTTCTGCTTGTTAATGTGAGTTTTTTTAAAAAACAAATATTTGTTACTGTGGGTTTAAATGCAGGCCTGAGGAAAGAAGGAGGGAGATGAATGGATGAGTGGAATGTAATCTGTTGAACGGCAGCTGTACCCCAGGGGGTAGAATGAGCAGGACTTTTTAGTTAGAGAGCTGAGGGAAGAGGCTCCGTCAGTCTTTGGGTATCTCAAAGAAAGGATACCAGCAAAATGAGGCAAACTGCGTGTGTGTGCTTGGGTCAGTTTGTGTGTATCTGAGAGAGATCATTCTATCTAGGTTAGGCAAGCTATGTGGAAAGGCCTGGGTGAATCTATGTATGTGTGAATGAGAGGAGAGTTTATTCTGTTAGTAGGGTTGCCAGATATCTGGTTTTCCACCAGACAATCCATTTTTTTTGTGGAACTGTCCAGTTGAAACTGGACACATCTGTGCCAGGCTGGCCAGTCCGCCCAGCCTGCAGAGCGCTGGGAGAGTGGTTGGCCCACTTGCCCAACAATCCAGCATCCTGCGTGCCTGGGGAGAGGCCAGTTTGCTCACCCATCTGGTGTCCTGCAAGCTTGGGAAAAGGCTGACCCGCTTGCCCCATCGGGCTCTTGTGTGCCTGGGGACAGGCTGGCCTACTCACCCCATCAGGTTCCAGTGTGCCTGGAAAGCAGCAGGCCAGCCAGTTAGCCCTCCTGGCCTCTTGCATGCCAGAGATCATGCTATGGCTGGGAGTGCACAGGTGAAAGAATTTTAAAAAGTGGCAGGCCTCCGTTCGAAAGCCACCTGGCAACCCTATCTCTTAGTGGAGATCTATGTAGAAAATTATTCTGTGTGATTGAATCTGTGAATATATAATTATTTGTGAAATTACCAAATTTAAGAACTATTCTGAAACCAATGCACTTTGCAAAACTTTGCAACCATCAGGCTTATATTCTTTTGTTTAAGCAAGAAAGATCTCTTTTTAAACCTCACAACTAACCTCATGTGCTGACTGTTCTGTCAAGCTACCATCTATAACAAGCCATTCTATATTACCCGTTAAATAGGGGAGGTCTGGGGCAAAGGCGTATGGTGGGATTGAAAACCTTTTGAGGGGGTCAGGGAGGCAACAATATAAAGGTGTCACAAACAAAAAGGGGAGGTGTTTTTGAGGTAAAAGCCTGGGTAAAGTAGAGAACATCTGAAGCTCTGTGTGAGTAGAAATAAAAAGAGTGTTGGCCGTGTCCAGAGCCCTCCTGAGGTATAAGTTTAAGGTAAAGTAAGTAGGAGCTGGATTAGAGGTTTAATAAAGGTTCAAACAAACAGCAAAACATTATAGAAGACCTTGCTTATCTGGTACCCTTATCAGGAAGGCATTTTGATTTTTGTTCCAGCACCTATTCCAACTCTACAAAGCCCTTTTGAGATGGGGTAAACAGAATCACACAAATTCAGCTACATCATAGATTTATATAATAACATTAAAATATTAGCCATTTTATTGTCATTCCCCTCCTAATAGTCCTCTTCATGGCATTTACTCTTTTCAATGACATTGCAGATGAAATTTATTTTTTTCCCCATTGAACTATCCATGGTCAATGATATCTTCCCTGGTTAGTCAACAGCTGTCCATGTTTCATAAGTGTTTATGTGAATTACGTTTTTGTCAGAATGTGCATAACTTTGCACTGATCCTCATTTGTCACTATATTGCCTGTTCATCTAGTTCTGAGAGATCTTTGCAGTTTGCTTGGGTTTTCACCATCCTAAATAAAGTACTTTTATCCATAAACCTACAGTGCAATCCTAAACAAAGTTACACCTTTTTAAGCCCATTGAATGGTATAGCTGTTTAGGATTCCACTGTTAACTACTTCATCCCTGAGTACAGATAATCTATGAACAGGTTATATTACTAAATGCATTTTTATTAAAACTCTCACATACAAAATATGTCTGGTGTTGTAAACAGAAACAAAAAGTTGGGAAAATCCATAGTAAAGAATGGAAATAATTAAAGTAATGGAAGTATAATTAATCGTATCTGCATCCTGCAAATATGAACAATAACTTTGGCAACAGTTTTGGTGCAGCCATGACAATGTGGGCTATATTCTGCATTATCTCCTTATTGAGTTCTAGATTTAGAACATTGCTTGGCCAACCACAACAAAAGCAAATAACACACACACATAATTAAAATTGAAGTATCCTGCAACTGGTTCTCAGACATAAACTTGTTAATCAGAGAGCAAAAATACATTTAGAAATTACATGGAAATCCATTTGTCCAAAGGAATGAAAGAATGAATTGATGAAGTTTGTTTGCTCAACCCATAACTACAAAAGACTGCCCCTTCTTAGACAAGATACATCAAGATTAGAAAATCAGAGATCTGGAAAATCATAAAACTTGGCACATCTTACTGTATTTACAGAAAAGAGCTTTTTTAAAAAAACACCTTTTCAGTTATAAATTGCTCATAAATCCCATTTTCGGTTGATTTGAACTACCATCATTCAAATACACATTCTAGCGTTAAAAGAACTTTAAAAAAAATGACCATTTAACTGCAGAAAGTATCAGTTGAAATCATAGTAAAGTAACAGCCCTTCCTGTGCAAAACTTATTGAGCTGTGCTAAATAACTGATAGCTGTGATTAAGTATGAACATATAATACCAAGGATTAGATTTAACTTTAGGAAGCATTGGTAGTTCAGGGTGCATCCAGCTTTTCATTTATGTGCCTCAAGTGTTCGGACTGTTTCCAAATGTCTTTTGGGCTACTATAGACTGGCAATTCTAAAAATAACCTGATAATAAACTATGTGACTGCACTAAGGAACTCTCTGCAGTTGGAACATTGCTCCTGGATACAGAATTTGGATGATCCTGCTTTGAAAGGATTTAATCCTGTAACTAAAAAGACTCTCAGATCCCTAGAGAGTGTGTCAGTTTCTGAACAAAGGAGCACTGCTGGGATATGTTTAGGGATACCTAAAACAACTCTAAGAATTGTATTCAGGGTCCTTTCCAGTAATATATAGCACTGGTCCCCCTGCTTATTCCCTCCATTGTAAGAACTGTACTTTTACCCCTACTCTCTACTTCATATTTGCCAGTTTCTGATCCGTAAGGGGGAAATTCTCATATCTCAGCCAAATTTATTCAGGACTTTTTGGTGATGATATTTCAGGACATTTTGTCAATGATATTTCAAAAGTCCAAGTGTATCATGTCTACAGGATCATCCATCAATATTGGTAAGGCAGGATTTCTCCTCTTTTCTGTGGAGGAGCTGCTGGCAACAATCTGGGGCAAGTTAGGCTTCCAGGAACATGGGGAACAGAAGCCTGGTAAGTCTTGTTACACAAGACTTCTTCTCCCTTTTGGGCAGCTCAGCAGAATCTGTGGGATATTAACAAAAGACTGACCAGGAATAATAGGTTAGGGTGCCCAGCACGGCAATTTGCCAAGCTGGGATTGTATCCTCTGAGGGTTCCAACACTCTAAAAGCACCAAGGGACTCTCTCTCCAATATCTCCTGCAAAAGAAATCCACATGAAGCATTTGATCAGCATCTCTGCAGTCTTCCTATATTCCTTCAGTAATCTTGGCCATTTCCACACTACTCACCTTCATCCGGAATGGGGTGCAACATCGGGGAAAAAACACGGAAGATAGCGTCTTCTCACGCGAGTTTTGTGCGACGTAGTGCAAAACTTGCATGAGAAGATGCTATCTTCTGCAGTTTTTTCACGACGTTGTGCCCCCGTTCCGGATGAAGGTGAGTAGTGTGGAAACGGCCCTTGTCATACCTTTGCCATCCAATGGTCTTACTGCCTCCCTGAGTGGGATCTATTTAAATAAATGTCTATTTTTGGTCTGATGTTTTAAACAATATTCTTCTTTTTGTTTTTCTTGCCTTGTTACTATATTTGTTTTGCCAGAGTTTGAGATCCTTTTTGTTTTCCTCTTTGGGGCAAAAACCCAGCAGCAGCAGCTTTCCCTATCATTGCATATTAGGTTTGTGAACATGTTTCCCCCCCTGACAGGATTACTTTGCCTTGAAACAATGGCCAGACATGTAGAAATTTAACCTGCAGGAAATCTTTTCCTGGCATGTAGTTGAAATGAAGCATTACTAGTTCAATATTTGCATGCCAAGTTGCTCTTAAAGAGACAGGATATCAAAGAGAGACTTAAATCTTGAAAGTTCATACCCTGGAAATTTAGTTGGTCTTTAAGGTGCTACTGGACCCGAATCTTGCTCTTCTACAACAGACCAACATGATTATCCACCTGAAACTATCTCCAAGATGGGTAAATGATATTGAATATCAGTTGATTATTTATGTTTTAAAGCCTTAGGAACCCGCATGGGAGAGGGGGAATGGCACCTCCAGTTGCTGAGTAAATTTAATGAGACAATACAATTTATGTTGGGCATCCGTGTGACTTTTTGACAAATGACTGCCCAAGACCAATAAAATTGCTGCTGTGCATTTATAGGAAGTGAAGTTCACTGATGGTACTAGAATTGTTTGCTCAGAACAAGCTCAGTGAGGGGACAGTTTCCTTGGGTCAATATTTTGAAGGCTGAAAATTACATTTAAAACCAGTAGCTTGGCATTAGCACTCATGTTGTTTCTTTTATAATCTTTCAGATCTTTCTTCCAGTCAAGAAGAAGAGCTTTCTCCTGCTGGGCACACGCACCTCTCAGTCTGGTTACTGTAGAAACGAAATTGGCACTGGGATGGAATGCAATCCCAAAGCTAATTAAGGTAATTACAGCTTCACACCAGCTGCTCATGAGGTCCAAGGACCTTCTGTAACTTGTGTAGAAAAGCAGCCATACTGGGGACTTCTGTACTTTGCCTGCTTGCCTCATCCAATCCACATATAAATACAAGCAAAGAAATCTGAGAACTGCGCTTAGAAGTGATATGATGTGAGCAGAGAGGATCGAACTCTCAGGCAATGTTTTAACTCTGCTGGGATTGCATGAGAGGTAGTTTGCAGACAGGGTTAACTGGTTTGTGGGTAGTCATTCTCACAGTGGAACCTGGTATTCAGGATTTCAAAGCATCTCTGCTTGATATACTGAGAAGCAAAATTTAATCCTGTTTGAAACTCTTTACAAAAAGCTCAGTCTGGAATAAGCTGTTTATTTGAAAAATTTGTATGCCACTCTCTGTAGTGTCTGTGTATGCTCTCTAGTGCATAGCAATAAAATGGGGAAAAAAAGAATTTAGGCAGTAGCAGACAATGAAACATAACCTTATATCCTAAAAGCAGAACAGAAAGAATTAAAAATATATCTAGCATTAAAAAATACATTCAGAACTAAAGAAGAGAGAGAGAGAGAGAGAGAGAGAGAGATGGAAACCAGTCAACCTAATAGGCTCAGAACCACTAGACAGACTCCCATAAGCCAACTGGTATAGAAAGATAGTTAACAATATCGACAAGCCAGAGAGATCTAGGATAATCAAGAGGGTTGCTGTCACTCTGTCATTCTCCTGACAAAGGTGGCCATTTATGGTGACTGAGGTAGTATTCACTCCAAATTCTTTCTGAAACAAATAGGTCTTGTAATCCATTGTATCTAAGAAAGCACAGCCACCAAGCGCTCAGGCATCTTGCTACCAATGATATTCAAATAGGTCCCAGGAGGGCTTCTCCTGGAGGGGATATCACAACTGCTGCTTTCAAGGTGGTCCACATTCAGTGCCTTTAATGAAGCATTCACTACTCTCTGGACCCAGTCAGAAATTTCCTTTCATAAGATGTAACAAGCTGGGATGGGCAAGGTTGAGGGTAGATGAGGTTAGGCTGCATCCTTCTGAGCAACTTTTCCACAGCTGGTGTTGATTTACCAGGCTTAGATAGGATTAAGCTGTCCATGGTACATAAAGTTAATAGTTTGGAGGTTCTTCTAAATCCAGCCTTCTTAATGCATAAGCAGGCAAGTTTTGTTACTAGGAGCGCCTTCCTTCAATAGCTCGTAATCTGACCCCTTATTGAGCCTCTGCTGAGCTAGCTAGGTTGATACTTGCTACTGTAATCTCCAGATTGGACTACCGTAATGTGCTGTATGTGGCACCGTAATGTGCTGTAATGTGCCTTTGAAGATGTCTTGGAAGCATCAGTTGGTTGAGCGCCTGGTTGTTGTTCTTTTTAATGTTTATGGTTTTGTCTGTATATTTGGAAATGGCTTTGAGTGCTTGTTAGAAAAGTTGGTTGCCATCTTGGTCTGCAGTAAAACAGCAGGATTTCAGTTCAGTGGCACCTTAAAGACTAACAAGATTTCCAGGGTATAAGCTTTTGAGAGTCAGAGCACCCTTCTTCAGATACATTAAGAGCTCTAACTCTTGAAAGCTTATATCCTGAAAATCTTGGTGTCTAAGGTGCTACTAGACAATCCTGTTGTTGGAAAAGTGACATAATTTTTTAAAAACAAATATTGATGCCTGGGTTGTGGAAGTACGAGGCTGGAATAATCATTACGCTAAGAAAACTATGCTACTGTATAGGGTGCCTGCCAAGCTGGGAGGGCCTCAGACAGATTTTTCAAGAAGAAAGAAATGCTTGGTAATACCTACATGAAAACAGAGCAAAGTGGGGATTGAGTGTTCTGAAATGCTCCTGATGACCCAAATAAGAGCCATTTGAATGTGTTCTAATTTCCTGATTCAATTCTGGTAACTACACTGAGAAAGAAGATTGAAAATCCTGATGATGATGCAAAAGAACCTCCTCAGGATACAGTGAAGCCTCCCGCCATTAGCATTCCACACCCTGGGAAACTCTTACAGGATGACTCAGCTCAACCCCACCCCTCCTGAGTAGATACAAATAACCTACATCTTTTCCACACTGTGACACTGAGAGATCTCTGTCTTTTGGTGCTACACCTCTGAAGATGCCAGCCACAGCTGCTGGCGAACCGTCAGGAACTACAATGCCAAGACCACGGCAATACAGCCCGGAAAACCCACAACAACCATGATTGAAGTTGTTTGTGATATGGCAATAATAATAACAATAACATTTGATTTATATACCACCCTTCAGGATGACTTAACACCCATTCAGAGTGGTTTACAAAGTACTACAAATACCCTGTGAGGTGGGTGGGGCTGAGAGAACTCCTAGAAGCTGTGACTGACCCAAGGTCACCCAGCTGGCTTTAAGTGGAGGAGTGGGGAATCAAACCCGGTTCTCCAGATTACAGTCACGCTCTAGCTGGCACCATCTCACTAGGTTGGGATGGCAATTCATTGGCAATGAAAGGAGAATATGGTCTGGTCAATAGAAGGAGAATCATTGGAAGGATCTGTTTCTTACTGCAGCCTATATGTTTGCTGTGCCATTTGGAACCAAGTATCTTTATTTAAAAATACACTGATGTCACAGAGACTCACTCCCTAGTAAGTGACTAGTGGATTACCTATGTGTAGCTTGACCCTATGAATGTTTACTCTGAAGTAAGTTTCACACTTACTCCCAAGTGCATGCCTTGACCTGGACGGCCCAGACTCTCTCAATTTCATCAGGTCTAGGAAGCTAAGCAGGGTCAGTCCTGGTTACTACTACTTGGATGGGACACTATCAAGGAAACCCAGGGTTGCTACGCAGCACAGTGGCACTCAACGGCAAACCACCTCTGTTCGTCTCTTGCCTTTTTAAACCCTATGGGGTGGCCATAAGTTGGCTGTGACTTGCTGGTACTTTCCACCACAAGTGTGCATAGGATTGCAGCATACAACAAATAGTTATTGCAAGGATTGGGTTTTCTGCCACATGTGTACTGTGAGGATTGGGTGTCTTGAATTGCACTTGATAACTGAAACAAGACCCATGCTTTAGAGCAATGTGCCCTAAGTTCTTGATTCAGGAAGGAATTTTGTGCATGCATATATTTAAGTAGGTTAGCTGCATACCATGTTACAATCTGCCTGTGAAGAGAAATGGAAAAGTTGTTTGGCTGAAAATTCAGTTTCAGGCTACACTAAAGGATTTGCTAGATAGGAGTCAAAACATTCTGTCCGTCTTATGAGCTATTCATTCAGAAAGCAATGGAAGAGACCATGGCAGACAAAACTATTTAGGAGAGAAATGAAAAAAGCAGAGAAACAGTTCATCTATGTCCTCCCTATTTCCCATCTTCCCAGTCTCTCTCCTGATCTGCTGGCCCTTTGGCAACTAGAAGTGGGCATATTATTTCACACTTACAAATACAACACCAAGTAGCTCTTGTAGTCAGCACTGAGTGTATGTGACATAGATACCCTAGAAGAAAATGCAGACCTGGGAACTAGGCACATTTCTGTAATGTGAAACCTAGCTAATGGCACATAGTTCAGCTCTAGAGACTGTCAGACACTGAGAAGGTTCCTGTATAGTTGTATAGGAGGAAACATTCCACTATGCAAAGGTTTCTTTCATCACTGCAGCACTGTGATTGGAAAAGCCACTCCTGGTGAAATTCTTCCTTCTGTACAACTAGATCCAGTGTGGTGTAGTGATTGGACTGGGCTCAGAGAGGCCTGGGTTCAAATTCTTGTGTACCTATGAAACTTTCTGGGTGAAGGGAGCCTGCACACACAGAGGCACATACTCAGTGATAGAAGGCAGTATCAGAGGAAAGCCTTGGCCTCTATGCCCTGTTTGTTGGCCCTCTGGGATAACTGGCTGGCTGCTATGTGAAACAAAATGCTGGAGTAGATGAATCACTGGGCTGTGGACCAATCATGTGCTATCTGTCTATATATTGCCTCATGGTAGTTGTAAGGAAAAAAAGGACAAGCCCATGTAATGTTGCTTGGACTTTTAATGGTACAGAAGTCACCTAGAAATAATTGCATGATACAGAGCTAAGCTACAAGAGACGAATTACACGAGGAGTAGCACATGAAGGGAGTCGCAATGTTACCTAGGAAGCTGAGTTTTAAAAGAGATCAGAAGGCTTTGTTAATATCCCCTATCTACAGAGACAGGGAGATCCCTGCTCAGAAGGTTTATTTCCTCTTTGCCTCCTAGAAGGGGAGGTGAAACTGACACAGGCAAAGAGGAAATTAACAAACCCTGGCAAGTGGATTACTATAGTCTTGTGGCACCATTGTGGCATATGCCTTCCTGAATCAGTGCCTCCTTTATCATATGTGCTTCATGAAAATGGATTGATTCCTTCCCCTTTCTGATGTGTGCTTCCAGGGGTTTCAGCTGTAGCTAATATGTTCAGTGCCTCCCCCCAGCCCCAGATTGTTGCCTATATCTGAAATTATAGATATGAAATGTTTACAAGCTTTTTGTGCCTTCCTGCAAGTTGTGTCCCAGTCATTTGTTTTAAAGTTTGCCATATCTTCCTGAATGTCCCCATGCAAGCTCAAGCTTGGGTAAGGTAATGGGTACATTTTATCAGGTATGACAAGGAGGACTAGTTATGCCATTTCAGAAACAAAATAGGAATTTTTCTTTTTTACTCATGAAATTACATGTGGTGGTGGTGTTTGCATTGGTCCCAGAGAAATAATACTTGGGCCTGTTCTCATATAACAGGATGTAGTTGTAAATTAATTGGAGCCAATGCATGCATTTCATGGACCTTGAATCAGCTTTACCAAGGAAGGAAGTAAAATAGACAAGGCTCTTCTGAAAAACAAATTCAAGACACAAGGGCCTTGCAGCTGTACTAGAGTGGGTGTGAGATGCACAGTGTTCAAATGTTTTAAAAGAAATGTTTCACAAAATGGTAAAAATCTTGCCACAGGATGAGCAATCTAGAGTTTGAGTGGTATACCCAGGGCTTTTTTTCAGGGGGAACACGGAGGAACGGAGTTCCGGAACCTTTTGAAAATGGTCACATGGCTGGTGGCCCCGCCCCCTGGTCTCCAGACAGAGGGGAGTTTAGATTGCACTCCGCGCCGCTCCAGTGGCGCAGAGGGCAATCTAAACTCCCCTCTGTCTGGAGATCAGGGGGCGGGGCCACCAGTCATGTGACCATTTTCTCTGAGGGCAACCCACTGAGTTCTACCACCTCTTTTCCCAGAAAAAAAGGCCTGGGTATACCAAAGAACAGCTCACTCTTCAAAAATGTAAAAACACAATATGCTTTTGGGATATAAAATTATATGGACCTTGGGGAAGAGTTGTGTCTCTTGGCCTTACTCTTCAGGAGGTGTATGTGAAAACACACTGCACATAGAACTCACAATTGTAATAGAGTTCCAATTGGGAGGGAAAATATATATTCCAGCAAAAAAAAATGGTTCTGCTTCAATATTGGCTGTGTGACTTCCTCACAGTTCACTGAAAATAGCCATCCAAATGCACTTTCAGCAACTGTGTGATAGCTAGGAATGCCAGCTCTTGGTTGAAAAATTCCTGGGCATTTTGGGGGAGATTGGGGGCTGAGCTCCAGCCCCTCCCAAATCTC